>NC_088915.1:62574545-62877575 GCF_963576675.1 Euphorbia lathyris
AGGTTTTGAAATATTCTTCTGGCTCGCTCAGTAGACTCATTCCCCTGCAATATTCTTTTAGCTCTTTCGGCAGATTCATTTTCCAATTCTCGTCTAACAGATTCCACCATTTGTTTAAGAAAAGACTCCGACGACCATTCATGCGCCGGCTGGATTATTCCATCCTCTAGCAGGGAAATATTTCCCGTATAAGTTATGTTATTGGTAGTGTTGTTTCCAACTGAAATGCTTACAGTAAATGGTGTTATGGGGGTCCATCTTGTGACTGCTCGTATAGAGGTTCCTCCGGGGGAAGGGTTGAGCCCTTCTAAAGAAATTCTATGTTCGTCGTGCAAATTCTATTAATTTTAGAAGTCCACGATCACCGCACCAATTGATATCCTATTGATTATCTTTGACTAGAGCTCCTCCCTATGAGGCGACGTTGGGATCGCCCGGGGACACTCCGATGCTACAATAATCACAAAGTAGGGTTTAGAATAATGTGTACCTAGAATACTCTGTTGTGGGGGTATTTATATGGGACTTTGTAAGAATCGTTGTAATCCCTCTTTTAATACTATTGAATGTAGTTTAATGCTACACTCCCAGTTTGGCCATTAATACTTTTAAGGAGCCATTAATACTATTAATGGCGGCAATTTCCTTGATAACGGTGTGATGATTCTTTGAGCATATCCGCCCTAGACGACACATTCATACCCCTCTGGCGGATGTGGATCCCCGTTGTGGCGAGTTTATGTGGCTGGGCCTGTCGGGTATATATCTTCTAGTATACGTCATGCCTTTGACTTTGGTGGGTCTTTCCATGTTTTAGCGGAGCGCTTCTTTACTAGTTGGCCCTCCCTTCAAGGGGTATTTATGATTATGCCTTAAGGCTAACTTTCAGATGTTATTATATATATATATATATATATATATATATATATATATATATATATATGAGAGGGCTCTTGTGAGAACCCTTTCCTAGGTGAGAACTCACCTTAGGTGAGAACCACCCAAAACTACGTAGTTTTAGGGGTATTTCATTAACCAAAACGTTGTGTTTTGGTAATAAGTTGCGCGCGTTTCTGAAGTTGAACAGTTCAGTCGCTTCGTTCCTCGACTTCGTTCCTCGACTTCGTTCCTCGACTTCTTCCTCGTCTTCTTGCTCATTTCTATCTTCTGTCATTTCTCTTCTAATCTAGCGTCGATCAACTTTGGTTTTGATAGAAGATTTGCGCTCTATATTTCATCGATTCTACTATGTATTTGTTCCTCTTAACTCTGGTTAGTTGCTTATCTTTTTCGTTTTTTCTGTTCATTGTTTTTGTTTGCATTTTTTTGTTTTTTGGTTTTTTTCTGTGAATTTGTTCGTCTGAATGAGGTTTGTTACTTTATGTGTTTCGTTTATTTTGTTGTTTTATATTCTTTGTTGATTTTGAGTTCAATTTTCTATAGTTTTTTTATTTTCTAGGTTTTCGTTTGTTTGATCTTTATAAAGAAGTTTCTGTATGTTTTTCTTTGATTTTTGTATTCAAATGTATTGAGTTTGAGAATGTTTTTATGTTGTTCTGTTATTGTTTTCTATTTTGTATTGTTGTTCTAAAATTATGAACGTATGTTCTGTTAATGAGATATTGTTTTGTTTTATGTTTGTTCTCTATTTTTAATTTTTGAGACCTAATTTTTGTAGCTTTTTGTTTTGTAGGTTTTTCATTTGTTTTGTAGCTTTTGTTTTGTAGGTTTTTCAAAATGATTTTATTTTTGTTCTATGTTTGTTCTATATTTGCATGTGTTTTGTTCTAAAATATTGAACAATTGTTCTGTTAATGAGATATTGGTTTGTTTGGTGTTTTCGCTTGTTTGAACTTTCAAAGTTTGTTGCGGTATGATTTTGTATGTTTTTTGTATTCAAATGTAGTTAGTTTTAGAACGTTTTTGAGTTTGTTCTATTTTTGTTTTATGTTTTTGCATTTTTTGTTCTAAAATATTGATCATATGTTCTGTTGTTGAGTTATTGCTTTGTTAAATTACTTTATATTTGGTTGATGAGTTATTCCATTTGTTTTATGTTTCGTTGTATATTTGTTTTATATTTGCATTTGTTTGTTCTAAAATGTTGAGTATATGTTCTGTTTTTTTAGAAAATGGGCGGCAATGGAGAAAAGATTTTTCCAAGTAATGTGGTTGATCAGAATTTGCTGGATGATATTATGGAAGAATATGGTTCTGATGAAGATAAGAAAAATAAGAAGAAAGGTGAAACTGTTGTTCCTGTTGAAGATAGAACTGCAAAAACACATACATCTAGAAGATTTAAGAGGACTTCTAAAAGACCTTCAATTTCTAAAAGAACTTCAATGCCAGCCATTCCTGCTGACAATGATTTGCTCTCTAGTTATGTCGTTCCGTCTAATAGTTTGTTGAGGCGGTAAACCAGGAGTCAATCTATCAAAGGTGAGTTGATTCGGCAAACTAGTAGTCAATCTAGCAAAGGTACATTTAGGCGGCAAACAAGGAGTCTATCTAGTAAAGGTTTTGATTCTTCTCAAGTTTCTGAAGCTTCGGTTGATGCTTTAAAGGAAGATGTTGATGCTTTAAAGGAAGATGATGATGCTAAGAAGGTAAAGAAAGTGAAGTTTGCAAGAAACTTGTCTGTTGCTTCTAGTTTTTTAAAGAAGAGGAAGAAGGTTGTTAGTTAGGTGATGATGAAAATATTTGTAAACGGAATAAGGTTGCTCTTGGTCAAAGAATACTTCCGAAACGGGTTATGGGTATTCTTCATGATATTCCGGAGACTCATAAGGATGCAATTAAGCGGATTGGATTTGGTGGTTTTTTGCATCTAAGTTTAGATGTTCATAATGCTACTTTTTGTGAAAAACTTGTGAATAGTTTTAATGTTGATAGGTGTAGCCTTATGCTGGATAATAGTGAAGAATTGAAGTTTGTTAAGGATGATTTTAAGGCTGTTTATGGCTTGCCTTGTGGGGGTGTAGAGATTGAGGAGTGATGACCCGCGAAGCCAAACCGGGCCGAATTCATTACACGGGCCTAGCCCATACTTAGATCCATGGTCTAAGATGGGATGGGACCCGAATAGAGGAAGCGGGTGAAGTGAGTAACCGCCCCGAATTCCTAAATGGAGCACTAAAACTCCCACTCAGGACAAACGATACCACGTTTGTTGCCACGAAAGCCACGAGTGGGGGCATCTCCTAAAAAAGGAGTAACCGCCCTCGGAACATGGCCTGGAAGGGGTAACCGCCCTCGGCGGTTACTTAAGAACACTTATAAAAAGCCCCAAGGCCAAAGGGGGAAAGGTACATTCACATTTTTTCCACAATACTATTGCCAATTTACCAACCCTCCTACAAAAACTGACTTGATCGTCGGAGAGTTTTCCCGGAGATCCTGTCTCCGATTCTGTTTTGCAGGTAACTACGGCGGAGATCATCAAATCGGATCCAGCAAGTTATCATTGGTGCGGTGAACGTGGACCTTTTTTACCAACATTTGGTTAAAGGTACACAAAGAACATGTCAGAACCATCACGAACGACCGGCGTTACAACCAGATCCACTAGTATGAACTCAAGGGGTCCACGGATTGCGAATTCGCAACCTGCAAGTACGCAGCCTGTGGTGCCCAGCTCGTCAAGCCCTTCGGGACAATTGAGTCCCTTATTGGAGGTTCAAGTGCAAAATGAAATGGAGATGTCCAATAGCGATTTCGTACAAATGGCAGGACAAGTCTTGGCTTCAAATAAGAGCCAAGCGGCGGGGGATCGAATGATTAGTTTGTTAACCGCAATGGCCGATCATAATACCGCCGTGGCGGCTGCTCCTCAACAACCTGTTGTTGTCTCCACACAACCATCGACTACTGCCACCATATCTGCGCTTCCGCAGCCATCTCGAGAGCTAACCCAGATAGGTCAGAGTAGTCGCATGAACCCACGCAGCCATCCAAGCAACTACTCGTACCACGATCCTAGTATGACGATCCATCCGACCTGGCAAACATCCCAACCGACATCGGGAATGCCAGGAATCCTTCCACTACAACACACGGAACCCTTGGTTAACGGGCATTCAGAATTAATGGCGTCTGGGGCGAATACGTTTGGGCAGGAGCACACCTGGAACTTTGACCCTATAACCGGACGACGGCTAGAACCACGGTGAGAACAAATCTCAACATCAATTGGCGGGTGGATGCCACCTAGAGTTCACCAGCAGCGGATGGAAGAAGTTCGGCGAATACCCAATCTTGAGTTGGAAGATCAACTACGGAACATGATGGAGCGAATGGGGTACACGCCTAGGGCACGAGCAGAGGTGTAGAGTGATTCGCCTTTTGCTCCGTCGTTGCGAGAATTTATACCAGATCACAGGATAAAGGCCCCGGCGATACCTAAATACTATGGGGATCCTAATTCTGATCCTGAGGCTCATGTCAGGAACTACAGAGAATTAATGGATGTTGCGGGAGCGAGTGAAAGTATAATTTACAGATTATTCTCGACCACTTTGGGCGGAACGGCATCTGATTGGTTTCGGTCTTTACCTGCTGAATCTATTCACAACTGGAATCAATACAGTCGTGATTTCTGTGCCAAGTTCGTGGGCTATAAAGCGGCAGATGTGACGGATAGGCAGCTGAAGGAGATCAAACAGAGGAACTATAATTCCCTAAGGGAATTTGTTGTCGCATTCAACGATATTCTGGTGCGGTTGCAGAACCCGGATATCGTGAGCATCCGCAACATCATGGCGGATGGAACCACGGATTGGAGCATGCGAGAGGAAATCATCCGTAACAAGCCGCGCACAGTGGCCGAACTCATAAAGATAGCAAAGGAATTTATGGAAGTGGACGATGTCAACAGAGAACATAGAGCTCAAACCCGGAGAGAGAGAGATGCTGCTAGATCCACTTCGGACAATCGACGCCAGACCCAGTCCAGGGGTAATTTTGTTCGCAGGGGCGATCGCTCCTTTCAAGGGGGAGGATATCAAACACCATTGAATACGACTCGCCAGGAGGTGTTACTTTGGATCGAAAAGAGCCCCCTGAAGAAGGATGTGCGGTTCTCCGAGGCGAAAGGCCGAACTAGTTTGGGGCGATATCCTAACAAATATTGCAGGTTCCACAAATTGAACGGCCATGACACGAACGATTGCTATGAACTGAAGAAGGAAATAGAAAAGCTGATTGAGAGGGGCAAGCTAGGCCAATTCGTAAGAAAAGAAACGATTGATGAGAAAACAACGCTCCCGCATGAGGGAGAAGCAAGGACCGAAAAGAAACAGAAGAAAGGGGTGATAAACGTGATAGCTGGTGGGATCTATGAGCCGCCAACAAAAAGGGCTCGCCGTGAACAGCGAAAAAGCAACACGCATAGGGGGGATGCCCTCAATTACTCATTTGCGCGAATCACGGAGCCACATGCGGATGCTTTGGTGATTACGATGGCTGTAGAAGGATGGGACGTCAAGCGGGTCCTTATTGATACTGGCAGTTCTTGTAATGTTATTACTCGGACTGCATTCAACAAGTTGGGAATTAATGATGAGTGAGTGGAACATACATTCATGGATGTAACTGGTTTTGGAGGTCAATCGTCTCAAACAAGTGGACAGGTGGTGTTGGAAGCAGAAATGGGCGATAAGAATATAAAATGGCGAGGTGATCTAGAATTCGCAATTGTTGATCTCCCGTTGGCCTACAACATAATTCTGGGGCGTCCGTTCCTATCGGAAATGGAATCGCTCATCTCAATGAAGCACTTGACGTTACATTTGCCAACACACCAAGGGCGAGTCATAGTTGAAGGTGATCAACTTGTATCTCAACAAGCCTATACATTGTCACTTGAACCAAAGCCAGATGAAGAGGATAAAGTTGATGAGAAGTTGCCGGCGGAAGCATTAGGAGAAACAGAACTATTCGCCATCTCAAATGACAAGAATGTACGAATAGCGGCAGGACTCCCCAAGGAAACGAAGAAAGCCATTACCGAGGTGTTGATCCAATGCGAGTCGGCATTCGTCGCTCCGAATGAAGTGCTGAAAGGAATAAGTCCAGATATAGCAACCCATCGTTTGAATATGGACAAAGGTGCAACCCCAGTGCGACAGAAAAAGAGAGGACACGCTCCAGAGCGGCAGAAGGCGATTGAAAAAGCTGTGGCGGATTTGCTAAAATCAGATGCAATTCGAGAAGTCACCTATCCGGAGTGGCTAGCCAATGTGGTGCTAGTCAAAAAGCCAAATGGAACGTACAGAATGTGTGTCGACTTCAAGGATCTGAATAAAGCTTGTCCGAAGGATATGTATCCGCTACCTAACATTGATATATTGGTAGATGGAACTGCAGGATTTGAAGCTTTATCGTTCACCGACGTGAAATCCAGTTACCACCAGATACCCATGGAGAAGGCGGATGAAATCAAAACATCATTCATAACTCATCAGGCGACTTATTGCTTCAAGGTGATGCCCTTCGGATTGAAAAACGCAGGAGCAACATACCAGAGGATGATGAGTAAGATATTTTCACACAAGTCAGGCGAGAACTTCTCAATCTACGTAGATGACATGATCATCAAAAGCAAGAAGATGCGAGATCACCCGCAGGATATCAAAGAAATCCTGGAAGTGCTAATCAAATATGGCCTCAAGTTGAACCCAGAAAAATGCACGTTCGGAGCAAGGGCAGGAAAATTCCTGGGTTTCATTGTTAGTGGCAAGGGAGTTGAGGCGAATCCTGAGAAGGTTAAAGCAGTAATGGAGATGAAAACTCCGAGGAACGTAAGAGAAGTATAAAGACTAAATGGGCGGTTGGTGGCATTAGGGCGATTCATATCATGCTCGGCTAGAAGATGTCTACCTTTCTACAATGCCATCAAAAAATCCAAGTCCTTTGAATGGACGCCGGATTGTCAAGAGGCATTTGAGGGTATAAAGCGACTGCTATGCTATCCGCCCTTAATGAGCAGGCCGGAGGACGGAGAAGATTTATTTCTTTACGTATCCGTCACCAGTATGGCGATATGCACTGTAATGGTGCGAGAAGAAGAGGGCCAACAATATCCAGTGTACTATGTGAGCAAGGTCTTGAAGGATGCAGAACTTCGGTATTCGAAGTTGGACAAAATGGCTCTCGCGGTAATAACCACGGCGGCTAGGCTAAAACCATACTTTCAGGCGCATACTATCATTGTGAGAACCGGAATTCCAATGCGAAAGGTACTGCAGAAACCTGACGCATCAGGCCGATTAATGGAATGGTCAATTCGGCTGGGGGAATTCGATATTCGCTACGAAGGAAGACCAGCACTAAAGGGTCAAGTACTTGCCGATTTCGTGAATGAATTCACGTGGGATGAAGATGAACGTCCAAAGGCACAAAAAGAAGAGTGGAGCATGTTCACAGATGGGGCATTATCCACAGATGGGGCTGGACTGGGAGTCGTCATCAAAGGCCCGGAGGTTATTCGCCTGTACTATACGGCAAAGTTAACTTTCAAAACTACCAATAATGCCGCAGAGTACGAAGCAATGATATGCGGATTGAAGCTGCGTAATGAACTTACGCCAGAAAGAGTGGTGATCTACAGCGATTCTAAACTCATAATAAATCAGATCACAAAAAACTATCTGGTGAAACAAGAAGATCTGGTCAAATACCATCAGATAGTCGGCAGATTGACGCAGGAGTTAACACACAAGGGAGTCGTCTGGGAAATGGTGCATGTTCCAAGAGGCCAAAACACAAAGGCTGATGAACTGGCAAAAGCAGCGGCGAGTAGAGAACCATGGAATCAAAAAGCATGCAATTTGGAGATAAGGTCCGCACCGGCATTTGAAGTCGATCAGATTATGGTCATTGAAGAGCTGGAAGATGATGAAGATTGGCGGATACCTATCCGCCAATATCTGGAGCAGGGAGATTTGCCAGATGACAAAAGCCTAGCCAGAAAGCTAATTGGACAATCAGCGAGATACTCAATTCGAGATGGAACTTTGTATCGAAAATCATATACATGTCCATGGTTGAAATGTGTTAGCCGCAATGAAGGAGACTACGTACTGCGAGAACTCCATGAAGGAATGTGCGGCGCACATGAAGCATCCGCGGCGTTGGCAAGAAAGGTCAAGTTAATGGGATACTATTGGCCAAAGGTGATGGAGGATTCCCAGAAGATGGTAGCGGAATGTCACAGCTGTCAAATCCATGCGAATGAAAAGCACGTTCCCGGAGCCGAACAAATCTCTATAATGACGGCATGGCCATTCGCAACATGGGGAATCGATATAGTCGGTCCATTCCCAGAAACGACAAAGAAAAGGAAGTACTTGGTAGTCGCAGTTGACCACTTCAGCAAATGGGTAGAAGCGGAGGCAGTAACCGCTCAAACACCTGAATGAATGATCGAGTTCTTACGAGAGAACATTATCATGCGATTTGGAATCCCGCAAAAGCTTATAACTGACAACGGCACCCAGTTCAACTGTGTCAAGTTCAAAGCATACTGCGAAAGCATGGGGATCAAGAATCATTTTTCTTCCGTAAACCATCCCCAATCGAATGGTATGACAGAGGTTACCAACAGGGCCATGATTCAAGGTATCAAGAAGCGGCTAGGTGATAAAAAAACAGGTTGGGCGGATGAGATACCCCATATGTTATGGGCATACAGAACTTCTGTAAAAGCAGCAACTGGCGAAACACCTTTCTCACTGGTTTATGGAGCCGAAGCAGTCCTACCTGTTGAAATCAAGTCGCCTACAGATCGAATAATTTATTATTGCGACACACAAAATCCCATCAACATTAGAGATGCATTGGATTCTGTTGAAGAACGAAGAGAAAAAGCTTACATGCGAATGGCAATGTACCGCAATAGAATCAAGAAATATCATGACAGAAGGGTGCGAAAAGTGATAATCAACGAGAACGATTTGGTCTTGAAAAAAGCGGACAAAATACAATCCAGAGATGGCAAAGGCAAATTAGGCGTCAACTGGATCGGACCATACAGAGTATCCAAGAAGCTGGGACCATCAACTTTTGAAATAGAAGAAATGAGCGGAAAAAAGCTCCCGCGCACCTGGAATCTAGAAAATCTGCGCCTATATAAACGGGCCGGGTAGTTCAGGGAAATGACGAGTACTCTTTTTCCTTTTATGAGTTTTTTCCCACTGGGTTTTCTGATAAAAGGTTTTAATGAGGCTTTGATCCCGCACATTTCATATACCAATGTAACAAAAAGTCTTTTCTTTTATCAATAAAGATATTCAATTGTTGCGTACGGCGTTTGAGTGCGGATCCTTTTTAGGACAACCACTTCAGTGTGTTATCTACAAACAAAAGGCGGGTAAATCGCGTAAAAACCTTATGATTGAATTTAAAAACACATAAATGTGTTGCCTATTAAGAAAGGCGGATGCATGCTTACGCATCACTCGCAAAAACCTTATGGTTGAACTTAAAAACACATAAATGTGTTGCCTCTTAAAGAAAGGCGGATGCATGATTACACATCACTCGCAAAAACCTTATGGTTGAACTTAAAAACACATAAATGTGTTGCCTCTTAAAGAAAGGCGGATGCATGATTACGCATCACTCGCAAAACCTTATGATTAACCTTATGATTATATTATTTTCGAAAGAAAAATTATAAGATAAGGCATAAAATGAAGCGAATTAACGAGTACTCAAAAAATTGCAAAAAGGGTCTGGCCACCCTAGCGGAAACGAAACTAAACTACGAGGAAATACAAATATGGAGTCGGCAAAAGGGCAAGGGTCACGTATAAAAACAAAGGGCAATAAGGAATAAAGCAACAATCGCACGTATAGGTAAAGCGGCAAGCAAAAGAAAATATATATATACGGGCAGTTTGTTACATACAACAGTCCAGATATAAATCAAACTATGCTACAGCTTCCTCTTCTTCACCCCTATGGCCCTCCTCGCCTTCAGCGGCTCCCTCATCTCCTCCAGTGGGCGGATCTGCTTCAAGCGAATCCTCAACCCTCGAATCAGTAACCGCTTCAGAGGGCGGTACCTCTTGCTCAGGCTGAGAAAGGTCTTGTGGTGCCTCTTTTTCCGCATTCTGAGTAGGGATCTCGCAGCTAATTGGAGGGTTCTGAAAACTCTGCCAATCTAAGAAGAGTACCTCATCCATATCAGCATCCTCGGCTTCGAGCTTGTCCCACTTCTCAGTTAGATCCTTTTCGGGGATGGGAACCTTGGGGCGGCTAAGTACTCGATCTGGATGCCCATGCTCATAAGCAGCATGAATTCGCTCCCCATACCAATAGATGCGAGCACCATCTTCGGCTAGAATCTCCTCAGCTTTCTTCTTTTGCATCTCCAGAGCCTCCTTGGATGAATTTAGATCATCAAGGACCTTTTGCAGCTCGTCGGACTTAGCCTGGAGGGATCTGAGAGCTTCCTCCTTCTCGCTCATAACCTTCTGACAAGCGCCTTCAAGAGCCTTTACCTTCCCTTGGACATCATCATAAAGCGACTTCTGAGTCGCCAATTCAGTACCAAGGTTCTCCAACTCTTTAGCGCGTTCAGCGTCCCTTAGGAGAGCACCCTCCGCGAAGTTAATAATCTGCATAAAAGACAATTCGCAGATAGTAAGAGCGGATAGAAATGTGCGGTTACTACAAATGCAAGATCCTTGAAAGAGAATATCACAAGTAACAACATACCTCTATGGCCCGCTTCTCAATCCCCTCCATAGCAGTAGGAAGCGGCACTTGCTCTCGCACGCGGGAAGCAGAGGGGAGTCGCCCAAGGACATTGCATATGGAAGAAACAATGTCCCTACACGAGAAGCTCACAGCCATGCCAAAGGTCCTAGTCCACCACCCGCTGATATCAGGAATTGGCTGCGAATGCATAAGGAGAAAGATCAGGAGAACAGCAGATAACTCATAAGGAAAAATTAACAACATAAAAAAGGGGAATAGATCAATATACCTCGTGGATCGGTGTACTGCTTTTTCCTTTGGACGAGGCGGATACAGGTGTACCGCCAACAATGAGGGACACAGAAGCGTTTTTCTTTCTGGGGCAAGAAGACTTTGTATCCGCAGTATTCTTCCGCTTCCTAGTTAAGGGAAGGTCCTCGGAAGCAGAAGCTGGACCTTGTGAAACGGAGGCCCTTGCGGGAGAAGCCGCCTCGATAGAAGTAATCGCCCCTCCGGGAGAATTCGCCCCTGCGACTGAAGTGTTTCCCTCCATTCGCCTCTTCCTTCTCGCTAGGGCTTTATCCTCCTGATCTGCAGCGATTTGAGATAAAGGATCACCCCTGCAAAGGGTTAAAAGAAATCATCAACTTGGAAATAAAAGTACCTTGTACAAAAACGCGATAAGGGATATAGACAACGTGATCCCCCTCGCGATAGGCAATCGCCACTCGGCTCCTTAGCATGTGGAAAGCCTGATCATACGTCCATACAAAGGGAGGAGTACCCTTCAAAAACTTGATCACAGCGGATTCTTCCTCGCTGGGGTAACCGAAGTTCAAACTCTTTACATTTGGTCGGCCCCAACGGCGAAGGAAGTTCAGATTCCCTTCGTGAAACTTGATGAAGAAATAAGATCGGTCCCACTCGCGGATTTTGTTCAGCTTCTCGTCAAAACCATAGTAACCGCTCTGCCGGATGAAAGTAAAATACCCCGCCGAACTTTTGAAATGATGAAGCTTGGAGAAAATTTTGAGCGAGAAGGGAACCTCCAGACAATCCGCTAGAAATTTGTCCAGAGTTAAATCGGCCCATCCATTGGGATGCAACTGACCGGGTGCGATTCCGTAACCGCCAAGAACGGAGGCAACCTCATCCGCCAGCGGATACGTGAAGCCGCAGATGATCTGGGCGACGAAAATGATAAAATACCCCTTTGGGTAGTCGCCCGGTCCTTTATCCTCCCCGGGAATAAGGGTTTCGAGGCCTTGGAGCCAAGGATACTGCTCCCGCAAATCGTCAATTGTCTCTTGACAAACTAGACTTCCCGACCTGTCCTTCTTCGGTAATAAACGGGGGGTTGGGACAGGTGGCGAAATCAACTTTTTAGGGTCAAAACCTAGGCCCTCATCGGTTGTATTCGCCAGGTGGAAGAAGTCAGCGGGATGAGAATCAGACCCAGGAGAGCTGGTTGAAGCTTCATCAACCATCTCCTCGACCTCATGGGAGACCTCGCGGACGTAATTTTCGTCGAATGGTGCGAAGTCGAGGTCAGGGTTCGACATATTGATGAAGGAAAATGAACAGAAGTAAAGAATCGAGTGAGGTACAAATTCTGGAAAGGAACACTTACATATGAAAGACGACACAGAGAAGAACGGACGCAAAAAGGTTGATGCCGGAAGAGAAACGACGCAAAAGGTGGATGCCGGAAAAGAAACGACGGGAAAGGGAAAGTCACAATTTTTGAATTTTGAAAATCCAGACAAAAACGAAGAGTCTCCTATAAAAAAGACCCTAAAGGGCTCTTGCCAAACTAAGGGGGAGGCATGTGATGACCCGCGAAGCCAAACCGGGCCGAATTCATTACACGGGCCCAGTCCATACTTAGATCCATGGTCTAAGATGGGATGGGACCCGAATAGAGGAAGCGGGTGAAGTGAGTAACCGCCCCGAATTCCTAAATGGAGCACTAAAACTCCCACTCAGGACAAACGATACCACGTTTGTTGCCACGAAAGCCACGAGTGGGGGCATCTCCTAAAAAGGAGTAACCGCCCTCGGAACATGGCCTGGAAGGGGTAACCGCCCTCGGCGGTTACTTAAGAACACTTATAAAAAGCCCCAAGGCCAAAGGGGGAAAGGTACATTCACATTTTTTCCACAATACTATTGCCAATTTACCAACCCTCCTATAAAAACTGACTTGATCGTCGGAGAGTTTTCCCGGAGATCCTGTCTCCGGTTCTGTTTTGCAGGTAACTACGGCGGAGATCATCAAATCGGATCCAGCAAGTTATCAAGGAGCCATAAGATGTTGGGGAAGATGAGTCTTCAGATTTTTTTGCTCAATGGAGGTCGTATTTTGGACTTGAGATTGGAAGTCCAATTAATAGTACTGTGATTGCTAAGCTGAATGATCTGAAGACGAAACCATTGTGTGATGAGTTTTTGTTGCATTTTGTATTCTGTGCTGTGAATTGTTGTATTCGTTCTACCAAGAACCAGGCTATGAACTATAAGTTTCTTTATAGTTGTAGGAATATTAAGGAAATTGCAAATCTGGATTGGTGTTCTTTTGCATATAAGCATTTATTGGATTCTATCAGTGAATGGAAAAGGAGTCCTACTTTTTTTACAGGTCCCCTTCCTTTCTTGTTGGTAAGTGTAATTTTCTTTTTTTGATTATTTGTTTTATAATATTTTTTTGTTGTTTATTTTTTAATTTGTGTATAACTTGTTCATTTTTTTTTGTAGATAAGTTATTTTGATAGGCTTCAACGAGCTAATGTTGTTAATCCAAGAGATTTTCCACTGATATCTGTTTGGAATAAAGAACGAATACAAAAGAGGATGGCTTTGGAAAAGATGAGGGGATTTGGAAGTGGGATTGTGTTAGATAGAATAGTGGTGGGAGAAAATTTGGTAAAAGAAAGTATGGATATGGATGAAGGAAATGTGCCAAGAGAAGATAATCAAGATGCTGAAGGAGCCAATAGGAAGGAATGTGGAGAAGCTTCTTCGAGTGGACCTGCTCAAATTTTTGTACGTTATTACATCTTTATCTTTGTTTTTAAATTTTAGAACATGCTTATTAGATTTTAGAACATGCTTATTAAAATTTAGAACATGCTTAATATTATTTATAACATGCCCTGTTTTTTATTATGGATTTGTATATGCAGGAATTTCTTGCTAAGTTCCAATCATTAGCTAAAGAATTGGGTTCTAAAGTTAATGAAATGTACTGTATGTTGAAAGAAGCTAATGTTGTTTTTGGTGAAGATGGTACAAGTGTTGAGATGTCTAATCTGATCAATAGCTTGTGGAGTAAATATACTCGAGGCAATGAAGATCCTGTTAGTCAAAGTGAAGGAGGGAAAGAAGAAGTAGTTAATGAGAACAAAGCGGAAAGTAAAAAAGATTCAGGAATGACTGGAGATATTGATTGTGATTTATCTAGTCAAGATAGTCATCCTTATTTTAATTCTGAATTTTTTGATGAGATAGATGCGTTGGTTGAAAGAATTAAAAGAGAGAAGAAAGATCAGAGAGAGAGAGTAAAACTCCAATGAAGAAATATGAAGAAAAATATTCTTGTCCGAATTTTAATTTGTTGAGTCAAGAGTTGCATGATTTTGTTGGAACTGAAGGTGAATTTACACAAGCAAAAATTTTTGTTGAGAAATCGGATGGTGCAGATATGAAGAATAATTCTGATCCTGAAGTAATGTATGTGAAAATAATTATTTTATATTTTGTTTATGTTTTTTAATGTTTGTTATATTTTAGAACATATGCTTTATTGTTCAGAACATACGTTTTATGCTTCTGATTATGTTATTCCTATTTGATTTTTTAAGTTTGTTTGTTTTGTCAACAGGTTTGTTGTTGATGATGAAGTTGATAACGTGGTGATAGAAGATGCGGTGGATGTAGATTTGCAAGCTTTGCCTAGAAATATTACAGATAAGTTACAAATGTTGTGCAAATGGGCAAATGTGGAGTTGGTGAAAGGGAATTTTGTTAGCTATGTTGTTGGTGAAGAGTTGTTTGGACATTCTTCTAAAACATTATTGTTGAGGCAGGATATATATTCTATGGTTCATACAGAAGAGATAACTTGCAACGTTATAATTTTCTATATGAGGTATTTTGTTTTTGAAATGTCATAGTTTTATTTATATTAGTTGTAGTTGATTCTTACTATGTTCTTTTTTGTTTTTATGTAGCTACTTGTTTAATTTGTTGAAGAAAAGAGGAATGGAGAAATTGTTTTATTTTGTTGATCCTCATTACACTTATTCCATTGGAAGTTCTAAAACAGTAAGCCAGCGCTCATATAAGTTGATGAATCGATTGAAGATGTCCACGATGGATAAGTCTATCTTTTTGTGTCCATATAATACAGGGTATGATTGTTTTAGTTATTTTATTTAATATTTTTTTAAGTAATTTTCTTTATTTTGAAATAATAATAGTATTGTTTTCAGTGGACACTGGACGTTGTCAATTATCGATTTGAAGAATTTTAGAGCTTATTGGTTGGATCCGTTGAGAAGGCGTTTGCCAAAGGGAGATGTATGGATTGATGTTGTGAATGAGTATGTTTTTTTGTTTGTATTTTGTTTTATAGTTTATTTGATATATAACTATGTTTGAAGATTAAGATGATGTACCTGATTTTAATGATTTTTATTTTAACAGGGCTCTTCAATTATACTTTGAGAATGATGAAGTTAAAGTCAAATGGACAGCACTTTTGGTAATTCTTAACTTGTATATTTGTTTTGTACATGTGTGAAATTTTTTAGAACGTAAAGGTTAGGTTGATGTACATTATTTTAATGTTGTGCTTGTTGTGTTGTAGGGTGTGCCAGAGCAAAAAGATCACAAAACATGTGGTTTTTTTGTAATGCGGTTCATGAGAGATATTGTGATGGACAAGGATTTGAAGTTTGCTGAAAATGTATAGTGCATTTATAATAAAGGTTTTGTTGCATTATTTTGAAATTATAGTTTGTTTTATGGTTTTAATTTTTTTATATTTTATAGTGGAAAAGTAGGTGTGGTATGAAATATAGTCAATTTGATTTGTATGAAGTTCGGGAAGAGTTTGTTGAAGAAGTGTTGAGAGTTAATGGGCTTGATGAATGTTTTGTTGATGTTGTTTCTGATAGTAATGCAATGTAAGTGATATTTAAGAATTTTTCTAATTTAGATCATGTGTATGTGTGTTTGGAACATATGGTTTATATTTTAGAACATGAGAATAGAATTTAAGAGTATGTGGTTTCTGTTTTTGAACCTGGATAATTTTGTCCCCTTTTGTTATTTTCTTTCTGTTGTTAATAGGAGAGTACGCAAAGATATAGTTGAGGAAGTGCAAGAAGTTGGTGTTGGAAATCGTTCAAAAAGGATTTCAAAGTTGTCTGGATATTTACAGTCTCCATTTTTGCTTGAGTCTGAGCATTTACTAAAGAATATGCTTAGTTCGCGGATAATGTTGGTTGAATATGCTTTCTGTAATGAAGACCCATAGTAAGATCTTAATTGAATGTTGTTTGTGTTAATTTGAATTTTCTTTAAGATATACTGATTGTTTTTATTTTATTCTGTTTTTTTTTTTTGAAGTGAGTTGTTGTATAGTGATTGTTTGTCCACAATCAATAGAGAGGAGATTATGAGCTTGTCAGGAAGCAATCATTTGGTTAGTAATGTGGTTGATGCGTGGTCTCGAATATTGAATTCTGAAGAGAAGAGCAAGGGTCCAACTTCTGTGCATAGATTCTTCTTCTCTACTCTACCATTTGTATGTGTTTTTACATTTTGATATTTTTTTTGTTAAAAAGAAATTGGATTATATTAATATGAATGTTGTATTTTTGTATAGGTGATACTGTGTACTGATAAGGGAGTTCCTGGAAGTATTAAGTACAGCGACAGACACAATGCTTTTTTTGACAGGATTAGTTATGAACTTCGTATCGCTAAAGTAGATAGTTTACATAGTTATCACTTGGTAATTATATTAAAAGTAAATTGTGTTTTACTTTAATTGTTGTTTGTAATTATTATGATTGCTAATGGTTTATTTTTGTAGGTGTTCTTTCCGGTTGTTTATGCTGCACATTTTTATCTTTTCGTTATCAACCATTTTACTGGAAAGTAGACGTTATTGATAACAAGGCTCTTGATAAAGGTGTAAAAGTTCATAGTAAATATAAGGGTTTTGCAAAGGCTTTGGTAATATTACTCAACTGTTTTTTAGTTTTGTTATTATGTTCTATATATTTACTGTCACGTTCAGAAAATCTAAGTGTATGTTCTGAATAGTTGATGATATGTTTTAATATTGATAAGATGTTGTTCTATGTTTTTCAGGTGAAAGCATATTATCTTTATATTAAAAGAGAAAGCGCTAATTGCTTGAATGATATCAGTGCTTATGCTTCAAGACATTTGAAGTTGAAGTGGAAAGACTCAACCAACAATGATGATTGTGGTGTTTTCCTTTTGAAACATATGGAATCCTATTTTGGACAAGATGAGGCTGGATGGGATATTGGAGTTCGAAAGAACAATGTGAGTTTTTTTTAAATCTTTTTTATTATAGGCTGTTGTTATTATTTTGATAATGTTAGTAATAATGAATGGGATATTGCAGGTTGATCAGTTGAAGAATTTTAGAATTGAGTACTGTTGGAAGATTCTGTCAAATTCTGGAAACAAAGAAGTTGCTGGTGTAAATGAGAAGGCATTAAAATGGAAGAATGAACAATTGAAATAATTGTATATTCTGTAATTGCTGTAATTATATATGTTAGAACGTAAGACATATTATTTTGGAACATGAAACATATTTTTTGGAACATACACGATTTTGATATCAGTAATGAAGTGTTTGAAACACATATTTTGAATTAGATTGGATGAAATAGTGGTTTCTTTTTCTGGATGTCATATCTCAGTGTTGAGAATGAAGGATATAATGAGAACCAAATGACAGCAGTATGTTCAGCTTCTTACATAGAAAAAAAATTATTGTATGTTCTAAAAAAAACATGTTATATTCACTTTGTCATCAAAATAGTGTACCATATAAGAAAATATTTGTTTCAGCTTCTTACATAGAAAAAAAAATTATTGTATGTTCTAAAAAAATATCATATGTTCTAAAACAAGTATCATACGTTCTAAACCTTATATCATATGTTCTAAACAATATATGAGATCAGTTGTTCTCTTTTTCTGGACAGTTTTTGTTATCATGGTTAGCAAGCTGTTTACAGACTCTGCATAACCTCTTTTTTTTTCTGGTTTTCCTCAACAGCTTTCTCTCTTTCACCCTTCAATCTTTTATCACTGTTTCCTTTTGGAATATGTACACATGTACCTTTGTTCTTTGATATTTTTGGTGCTTTGACATTAATTTCAGTTGGTACACTAGTTCCAATCAATATTTCAATGTCTTGATTTTTTGAAAGAGTTCTGTTTTTCTCAGTGTCTTTTTGAGTGATTTTAGCTTCTAAATCCATTCTGATTCCTTGAAACTTCTTCACAAGATCCTTTATATTTTCCTCACTACCTTGAGCTAAGTAGACACAAACATTAATCTCTGACCATAGTTGATTCAGCAATGTTTTCTTATCAATTGTAGCAGCACATTCTTCCATAAAATTTCCTTGCAGATTTATATTTTTTTGACTTGTTGCTAATGTAGTCCATCTGTTAAGCACATACCTGTTAGGAATTGATTCAAGCATTTTTGCCTTCCAAACCCACACCATGTGTCTGCATGGTAAGCCCTGTCTCTCAAACTTCTTGCACGAACATTTTGTTTCGTCCTCAATGGTGCTGTACATAACCTGAAAGTTTTTTTATGTCCTTTGCTCTTTGATAGTGTAAATTTCGAAATGAGGTTGTTTATAGAATCCGTCTATTCCACAAAAAAAGAACCATTATAAACTGATGGTGCTTACGCCTAGTAGGTTATGAATAAAGTGTGGATGATGGGTGAGAATATATAAGTGTAAGGGATGCACGTGTTCTTAGATTCTACTAGACGCGGCTACTTAGGGGCATGTGTACCCCGTCGTATCAAGTAATAATCCGGTTAAGACCGGGTATCGAATCCACGGGATTTATAACTACAAGTATTAGACGACTCGGTTTTATACGTTATCTAGGCGGTGAATACTTTGAGTTGATTCGGGGAACAACTACAAACTACTCCTAACTATGGTTGAGACGAATTTATATAGCAACAACTCTACGAAATGGTGTGGATGGCGGTAAGTTATAAGTATGACAAACAATGACTCCCAATATATATACGGTTAACGGTTTACTCTTGCAATGACGACTACGTGTAGTATGACCGACCCGTGAAGTACTTAGACTACGTGGTTACTAGTCAAGGCGTGTCTAATCTTGGGACTAGAAATTAGGGCCCGTAAGTTCCGTGGCTTGTCAATTCCTACGGTTTTCGGAGCGTCACTTCCGGTAAGGCAACACCTATATGAATCCCTAAAGATAGCCCGAATGGCATCGGAAATCGTGTTCTCCTACACAATAATCAATTACGAGTATCAAAACAAGCAATAAACATCAACACGTATATAGAAACGGAAATTGCAGATCATATATTATAAATATGGAAAGCGTAAATACGGAGTACAACCAAGCCTAGTACATAGGAAGAGTGCAAGCTAGTTAGCAAGTAAAAAGGGAAGAATCCACCCTCGGAACTAGCTAACCGGACTCAAGGCCGTCTCTTAGGACTTGGAGGTGGAGCTTTCGAGCTTGGTGAGCGGAGATGGAGCGGAACTTTGATGGAACGCCGGAATCAACGAACAAGCTCTCAAGGTGGAAGAGTTTTGCTCTATAAATACAATCTCAAACAAAAATAACAAGAGCTATAACTATAGTAGAATTGTATCTATGGTGTTAGGTCTAAGGTTAGGTTCCCCCTATTTATACACATCAAGCTAGGGCAAAATTGTAATTTCATAAGATACAAGCATGGAGGAACATGATTTTCTGTAGATTTCCCATGATACGCCTCACGTATGGTGGAGTACGCCCCGCGTATTTGCCCATTCCGTCAGAAATCTTCTACATGTGGACCAAATCCAGATCTTGTTGTCTCAACCACGCTCCGCGTAGACTGGGATGCGCCTCGCGTGTTTGAGTTTCTGAGATTTTATTACTTGAATTGGGTCATTTACGCACCGCGTAGCTGAGGCACGCCCCGCGTAAATGAGTCTCTGAGCTTTTTTCATTGAAGAACTTCCTTACACGCCCCGCGCCCGCGCCCGCGCCCAACCCTCGTCGGGCGTCCGCCCGATGCGTTGGGCGTTCGCCCGACCCGGTTGGGCGCCCGCCCGGCGACCCTCGGGGCGTGCCCCGCGCCGTCGGACGCGTCCACTCCGTGGCCGCCGAGCGCGCGTTCTGCGCAGCTAGACGCTCGCACGTCGCGGCCGCCGAACGCACGCTCCGCGCTGCCAGGCACGTGTGATCAACGGCCCACGAGGGCGCGCACCGCCAGCGGTCCCAGGCATTGCTCGGGCGTCGAGAGCGTGCCACTCGCGGTGCGTCCGACGGACGCTGCGCGCACGTCTCGAGCCGTCAAGCGGGATGCCGTTGTGTGCCCACGCCGTGCCGTTAATTTTCCTCAGCTTATTATTCTCTATATATTTTTCAAAACTTCCGGAATCAATCGCTTCGACCGTCTTGTTTCAGGTTTTCGTCACAGGTCCTCCGACTCGGTGTCTACAGTCGCAAAAGGAAAGAAAAACAAAAACAAAAATAAAGATGGAATTGAAATTAAAAATAGGACCCTTGAAGGTCAGGTCCTACGCGTGGCGTGCCCAGGGAGGCGCCCCGCGTAGGAGGTGCATTTTTAGCCATTTCTGACCAGAGACTCAAATACGCGGGACGTACTACGAGGGACGTCCCACGTGTTTGAGTTTCTGAGATTTTTATGCAAGAAAAATGGCGAGCATGCGGGGCGTAAAAGTGAGTACGCCCTGCGTGAAGGTTATTTGGATTAGAATGGGATTTGTTTTTTTTTCGTTAATTTTAAAGAGATAAACGGATATATACAAAGGGTGTGAGGAATGCAAACCGAGGCTACGTTTAGAGTCGGAGTAGCTCAACTTTCTTGTGATGTGTGCATGCTTACGGTGCTTGGAGAAATGTGGCTTCGCCGTGTTGTGGAAGAGTGCCTCCGCAGTATATTTTCATACGGTGGCCGTTCACCCGGTGGGTTGCGTTGTCAGAACCTTCGATATCGACCGCTCCGGACGAGTGGGCATTAATAACGGTGTACGGTCCCGACCACCGACTTTTCAATTTTCCCGGAAATAGGTGGAGGCGAGAATTATATAGGAGGACTTGGTCCCGTTTGTTGAATTCCCTGATTTGCATGTGCTTGTCGTGCCATTTCTTCGTACGTTCCTTATAAATCTTGGCATTTTTGTACGAACCGAGACGAAGTTCATCAAGGGTATTGAGTTGGAGGAGACGTTGGTCCCCCGTGGCCTGTGCATCAAAATTTAAAAATTTCAGAGCCCAATAGGCCTTATGTTCCAATTCCACCGGTAAATGACAAGATTTCCCGAAAACTAAGCGATAAGGAGACATCCCGATAGGCATTTTAAATGCCGTGCAGTAGGCCCAAAGAGCGTCATCGAGCTTTAGGCTCCAGTCTTTCCTAGAGGTACTAACCGTTTTTTCCAAGATACGTTTTAGTTCGCGGTTAGAAACCTCAACCTGTCCACTAGTTTGCGGGTGGTAGGGTGTGGAGACTCGGTGTGCAACCCCATATTTATTTAAGAGTTGGTCGAATTGGCGATTGTAAAAATGGGAACCTCCGTCGCTAATGATAGCTCGAGGGGTTCCAAACCGAGTAAAGATGTTTTTCTTTATAAATTTCCCTACCACCTTAGAGTCGTTTGAAGGTAAGGCAACGGTCTCCACCCATTTGGAGACATAGTCAACCGCCACGAGAATGTAGGAGTTGTTATGCGACTTAGGGAAAGGCCCCATAAAGTCTATCCCCCAAACGTCGAAAAGTTTGCAAACTAGGATCCCTTGTTGGAGCATTTCATGTTTACGGGAGATGTTCCCGCTCCGTTGGCAAGCGTCACATGATTTGACGAAGTCTTGGGAATCCTTGGACAAGGTAGGCCAATAAAAGCCACATTGTAGAACCTTTGCCATAGTCCGACTAGGGCCGAAGTGGCCCCCCGGCTCTTGGGTATGACACATATGCAACACATGATTTACCTCTTCTTCTGATATGCACCTACGAATGTTATTATCAGCACAAGATTTAAACAAGTAGGGTTCTTCCCAAAAATAATTCTTAGCGTCGTGAAAGAACTTCCTACGTTGCTCGTAAGTAAGGCGCGGGGAAAGAATATTACTGGCTTTGAAGTTTGCCATATCGGCGTACCAAGGTAAAGGTGTTACCGCATAGAGAGTTTCGTCGGGAAAGGTCTCCTTGATCTCCACAACTTCCGGAGATGTGGCTTGCTCGCTTTGTAATCGGGAAAGATGGTCGGCTACGACATTCTCCACTCCTTTTTTATCCCTAATTTCGATGTCGAATTCTTGTAGGAGTAGAATCCACCGTATCAACCGTGGTTTGGCATCCTGCTTAGTCACGAGATATGATCTAAATTTATCGAAAGCAAAAACAACAGCAAGCATCTCTTTTTCCGTAATGGAATAGTTTTGCTGGCCTTCATTAAGCGTTTTGCTCGCGTAAAAAATGGGGCGGAAAATTTTATCCACCCGTTGGCCCAAACAAGCACCTACAGCCAAATCACTCGCATCACACATAAGTTCAAAGGGGAGACTCCAATCGAGTTTCACCATGATAGGTGCATTAATTAGTTTTTCCTTTAGCGTGTTAAATGCAAGCAAACATTCGGAGGAAAAACTAAATTCCGCATCCTTTAAGAGGAGTTGGGTCAAGGGGGTCGTTATTTTGGAGAAATCTTTAATGAATCGTCGATAGAACCCCGCATGACCTAAGAAACTCCGGATTCCCTTAACATTGATTGGAGGAGGCAATTTCTCAATTACCTCAATCTTGGCCGGATCGACCGTGATTCCCTCCCCGGACACCTTGTGTCCCAAAACAATACAATCTTGAACCATAAATTGACACTTTTCCCAACTGAGAGCTAGGTTAGTGTCCTCGCAACGTTGAAGGACTTTATCAAGATTGCTCAAACAAATTTCGAAGGATGACCCAAAAACAGAAAAATCGTCCATGAAGACTTCCATGAAATCCTCAATCATCTCGGAGAATATAGCCGTCATGCACCGTTGAAAGGTGGCGGGAGCGTTACAAAGTCCAAACGGCATCCGCCTATATGCAAATGTCCCATACGGACAAGTAAATGTCGTCTTTTCTTGATCCGAAGGATCAACGGGGATTTGCATATAGCCAGATAGGCCATCGAGGGTACAAAAGAATTTATGTCCCGCCATTCTTTCCAACATTTGGTCAATGAACGGCAAGGGAAAATGATCTTTTCGGGTGGCTTCATTAAGTTTCCTATAATCAATGCATACTCGCCACCCCGTTATTTTTCGTGTGGGAATTAATTCCCACTGATCATTTTCCATTACCGTAGTGCCCCCCTTTTTGGGAACACATTAGACCGGACTAACCCACGGACTATCGGAGATAGGAAAGATTATACCTGCGTCGAGGAGTTTGATTACCTCGGCCTTCACTACCTCTTTCATATTGGGGTTAAGTCGTCGTTGCGGCTGCACGGAGGGTTTGACTTTGTCCTCCATAAAGATGCGGTGTGTGCAAATGGTGGGGCTAATTCCTTTAATGTCGTGAATGGTCCATCCAAATGCGCCCTTGTGTTTTTGTAACACCGCAACCAATGCTTCCTCCATTTCCGCTGTCAAAAGTGAAGATATAACAACGGGTAAGAAATTGGGAGGTTACAAAAACACATATTTTAAATTAGGAGGCAAGGGTTTAAGTTCCAAAGTCGGAGGCTCTTCGAGCGATGACTTTGATTTCGCTTTGCTATCCCGGTCCAAACCCTCGAACCGGCTCCTTGCCAACAGACATTGTTCAATCTCGGAGGAGTACTCAAATGGCTTGTTCAATGGCTCCTCATCCAAATGCTCATTACCATCCATTTCTGAAGAGGTTCTTGCTGAAGACCTATCACGAACATCCTCAACAAAAAGATCAATAGAGTCTACGGAATTTAAAAAGTTGCAATCCTCCATGGTATGAGACGGGAATTTCATGGAGTTGTACACGTTAAACTCTACCTCTTCGTCTTGCAACCGTAGGATGAGCTTACCTTCGTGGACATCGATGAGAGTCCTACCCGTTGCAAGAAATGGTCGTCCTAGGAGGATTGGTACCGAATCGTCTTCCGCCATGTCGAGCACCACAAAATCGGCGGGGAAAATGAACTTGTCCACTTTCACTAAGACATCCTCCACAACTCCTTTTGGTCGGGCAATGGATCTATCGACCAATTGATGCGTTATATTGGTAGGCTTTGGCTCTCCCAAGCCGAGCTTCCTAAAAACAGACAATGGCATTAGATTGATACTAGCACCTAAATCACATAAAGCTCTACTAAACTCAACATTTCCAATCGTGCATGGGATAGAAAAACTTCCTAAATCCTTGAGTTTAGGTGGGAGTTTATTTGTTATAATCGCGGAGCATTCCTCCGTAAGTGCTACCGTTTCATTGTATTCTAACTTCCTCTTTTTGGCGAGGATTTCTTTAAGAAACTTCGCATAGGTGGGCATTTGTTCTAATGCCTCCGCAAGCGGAATGTTAATGTGAAGTTTCTTAAAGATTTCCAAAAACTTGCCATATTGATGGTCCAATTTTTCCTTTTTAAGTCGTTGTGGAAAAGGAAGCTTCGGTACGTAAGCCCCAATTGGATCACACACATTCTTATCCTTATCCGAGGAAGTCGTGGGTTTCGGATCCGAACCGGGGTTGCTTACCACTTCCGGTTCGTCACTTACCTTTGGAGCGGTTGTAGTCGCCTTTGGAACCGGTGGTTCCAAACCCTTACCACTACAGAGAGTTATTGCTTGTGCGGTCTCTCGGCTCTTTGGTCTCGGGTTTTGTTCGGTGTTAATCGGGAGAAACTCATGTAGTTTCTCTTGTCGTTGGCGACTTAATTGGGCCACTTGATGTCCCAAATCCCTGCAAAAAGCTTCATTGTTAGCAAGACGGGAAGATATTTCTCATAGGAGATTAATTACCGTAGAGTCGTGCGCGTTGCTAGGAGGTTTAAAACTTTGTCCTCCTTGGTTATTGGAGCATTGGCCCAAGCCTTGCTCCCTGAACTCATTATGGAATCCGGATGGGGGCTTCAACACCCTTTGATTGTTGTCGTAAGACAAATCCGAGTGTGGGTGTTGAGGCCTCCATCCGTTGTTGTGATTATTATTACGGTGGTGGTAAGGATTCGAGTTATGGAAGGAGTTGTAATTAGAATTATACCTCGGTTGTCTTCCTACATAACTTACGCTCTCGGCATCGCCGGCAAAAGGACTTCCGGCTTGACAATCCTTACCGTGGTGGTCACCATCGCAATGTGAGCACATCAGGACTTGTGTTGTATTCTGGAGGCTCAATTGCGCCACTAAGGCGTCTAGCTTTTTATTCATCTCGATCATAGAGATTTTAGGAGCCTCGTTGTCTACGGCAAAAGTTTGATGTCGCGAGGGCCCGGCAAGCCGATCTTCTTGCCATTGGACACTTTTCCTAGCTAATTCGTGGATGAGCTCGTAGGCCTCGCTTGCCGATTTTCGAAACAAATCCCCACCTGCGGCAGAATCAACAGTTGCACGATTAGTGGGAGTTAAACCATGGTAGAAGGTACTTACCAAATCATGCTTAGGGATGTCATGGTGTGGGCAGTTTCGGAGCAACTTCCGGAACCTAGCCCAAGCTGAATGGAGGGCCTCATATTCGAGTTGCCTAAAGGACGTGATATCGTTCCTCAAATTAACCGTTTTGGAAGGCGGGAAATAGTAAGAAATGAACTCCTTCTCGAGCTCCTCCCATGACGTGATCGATCCCACCTCCAACGAGTGCAACCACTCCAACGCTTGTCCTGTCAAAAAGAAAGGAAACAACTTTAGTTGGATGGCCTCAACCGGAACACCGTTTTGCCGAGAAGTTTCGGCACACATAAGAAATTTATCAAGGTGTTCGTTAGGGTTTTCATGGGGTTCCCTTCCGAATTGACCAAGTTGTTGGATTAGTTGGATTATGCTAGTCTTTATTTCATATGTGTCGGCCAGAATGGTGGGGGCAATGATTCCATGGCGGTTTTGAGGACGATGCAGAGCAAGAATCTCCATCATCGAGCGCATGTCATTGCCTCCACCATTGCGGTTGTTATTCACGGGTTGCACCGGCGGCCTTTGGTTGACCTCAGGTTGGTTAGCTTCATTGTTGAGGTTTTCCATTTTCTCTCCGAATCCTATAAAGAGTACGTTCAATTTCAAGATCAATAGGAACGAGAGTATCACTCCGAGATCGGGTGTGCATAAAATAAATAAATGAAATGAATTATAAACAAGAAAGAATATTGTTAGTAATAAGTATAAAGAGTATATATAAACAATTTATACAAATAATGCTTAGACTAACAATAAAACGTTTTTGTCTAATATTGCAAGAAATTATAAATCCCCGGCAACGGCGCCAAAAACTTGATGGTGCTTACGCCTAGTAGGTTGTGAATAGAGTGTGGATGATGGGTGGTTATATATAAGTGTAAGGGATGCACGTGTTCTTAGATTCTACTAGACGCGGCTACTTAGGGGCAAGCGTACCCCGTCGTATCAAGTAATAATCCGGTTAAGACCGGGTATCGAATCCACGGGATTTATAACTACAAGTATTAGACGACTCGGTTTTATACGTTATCTAGGCGGTGAATACTTTGAGTTGATTCGGGGAACAACTACAAACTACTCCTAACTATGGTTGAGACGAATTTATATAGCAACAACTCTACGAAATGGTGCGGATGGCGGTAAGTTATAAGTATGACAAACAATGACTCCCAATATATATACGGTTAACAGTTTACTCTTGCAATGACGACTACGTGTAGTGTGACCGACCCGTGAAGTACTTAGACTACGTGGTTCCTAGTCAAGGCGTGTCTAATGCTTGGGACCAGAAATTAGGGCCCGTAAGTTCCGTGGCTTGTCAATTCCTACGGTTTCCGGAGCGTCACTTCCGGTAAGGCAACACCTATATGAATCCCTAAAGATAGCCCGAATGGCGTCGGAAATCATGTTCTCCTACACAATAATCAATTACGAGTATCAAAACAAGCAATAAACATCAACACGTATATAGAAACGGAAATTGCAGATCATATATTATAAATATGGAAAGCGTAAATACGGAGTACAACCAAGCCTAGTACATAGGAAGAGTGCAAGCTAGTTAGCAAGTAAAAAGGGAAGAATCCACCCTCGGAACTAGCTAACCGGACTGAAGGCCGTCTCTTAGGACTTGGAGGTGGAGCTTTTGAGCTTGGTGAGCGGAGATGGAGCGGAACTTTGATGGAACACCGGAATCAACGAACAAGCTCTCAAGGTGGAAGAGTTTTGCTCTATAAATACAATCTCAAACAAAAATAACAAGAGCTATAACTATAGTAGAATTGTATCTATGGTGTTAGGTCTAAGGTTAGGTTCCCCCTATTTATACACATCAAGCTAGGGCAAAATTGTAATTTCATAAGATACAAGCATGGAGGAACATGATTTTTTGCAGATTTCCCATGATACGCCTCGCGTATGGTGGAGTACGCCCCGCGTATTTTCCCATTCCGTCAGAAATCTTCTACATGTGGACCAAATCCAGATCTTGTTGTCTCAACCACGCTCCGTGTAGACTGGGATGCGCCTCGCGTGTTTGAGTTTCTAAGATTTTATTGCTTGAATTGGGTCATTTACGCACCGCGTAGCTGAGGCACGCCCCACGTAAATGAGTCTCTGAGCTTTTTGCATTAAAGAACTTCCTTACACGCCCCGCGTGTAAGGTGGTACGTCCCGCGTAGGGTAGTTGACTCAGGGAGACCATGCATTCTGACTTTCAGGATTAGGCTTATCATTTTTGACACATGTTCCACGCCTCGCGTGGTTGTTGGTACTGTTGAAACACCTTTCCACAGGATTTTGATTTGACAAAATTAATTAAGTGAAATTAAATATTCTATAACACATTAAGTTTAAATGCTTTGATTTATTGTTACTAATGTGTTTGTTCAATGTTGAGTTTATAATTGTTATAAGACATAAAGATCATAAGGCTCAAGCCCTATAAGGAAGTCAAGGCCCAAGTCAAACAAGCCCAAGATTGCTCAGCCTGCGTATCTCCAAAATGCTGCCGTTGAAGTAATGAAACGCATGCTGAGCAAAGAAGGATCGAGAAGATCCACGTAGACAACTTCGGTATGAAGCTGCTGAGCTGTCTCGACAAAACGTACAAGACAGCCGCTGACCACAAGACAGCTTCCAGACAAAGTATTTCCCCTTTGAGTAAAGATCA
Source organism: Euphorbia lathyris (assembly GCF_963576675.1). Taxonomy (NCBI): domain Eukaryota; kingdom Viridiplantae; phylum Streptophyta; class Magnoliopsida; order Malpighiales; family Euphorbiaceae; genus Euphorbia; species Euphorbia lathyris. The sequence continues at coordinate 62,602,849 of NC_088915.1, forward strand.
GAAGACATAGCAAGCTGTCTGGTTGACGTTACCCAAAATGGAGGAACATACTGTCACACTGACCGAAGAACAGAAGATGCTGGAATCTGATTGGCTAAGAGAACTGCTGACAGACTGAGTGAAAACGACCTATAGCCGTTTCCCTCCAACGGTTATTTCGAAATTCGAAATAACCAGAAGCTCCCACAGCTCTCTATAAATAGAGCATTCAGAATCCACATTCCACAGAGAACTTTGAGCAAAAGCCGTTACGCTGATCAAACGTGTACAAAAGTTCTCCATCAAAAGCAAAGCAAATTCTTACACTACAAGCTTATTCATTTGTGTAAAAGTCTAGAGTGATTGATCCTCAATCATCTAAGGTGTTCTAGCAATTGTTGTTTAGGACAAATCTTAATCATTTCTAGGAATAGAAAGGAGAGGCTGAGTACTCGGTTTTAAGTACTCAGCGGAGAGATTAGGATTGAGTAGAAGTATAGAGGAAGGTACTCTTGTCATACTCAATTGCTGATATTGTAAAAGGTTTGAGGCTCTACCTTTAAAGAGCTCAGTAGAGGATTTGAAATCTCGGAAGTGTTCCGGGGACAGGACGTAGGCTTAGAAGAAGCCGAACCTGGATAAATCTGCTGAGTGAAGTATTTCTAAACCTTAACTCCTTATTTATATTGCTTGCTTAAAACAAACTAAAACTGACCAAGTGAAAGAGGTCAAGCTGAGTTGTGCGCTGCCAACGAATTAAGTCAGGAATAGACTCTGAGTGCTATTTCCTGACCTAAGCAATGAAACTGACCTAGTCACTAGTTGACTAAGCCAGTATCTTGTCGATTGATCAGCGCCGCTGTCATATAATCTTTTCTAAAAGAAAAGAAATCTGCCCTAATCGTTTTAAAAGGTAAAATAGTTCCTAACCCCCCTTTAGAACTATACTTGCACCCTTACAAGGGACCAACAGGTACGCCCCGCGTATTGGTGACTAGATTCCACGTGGTGTCTGTGGATTGAGCAATTATTTCTGACTAAGTGTTCCACGCCCCACGTGAAGGGAGATACGCCCCGCATATGTTGATGGAATTTTACTCCTTGCTCGTACCTGAAATACAATTCTCGGGACCTGAGTTAGCTTGACGTTTTTTTTATTTTCTAAATTAATCAAAAATAAGGAAAATTAACCGAAAGTACGGAATTTATTTTTATTTCGTTATTTTATTAAAACACTCTATTTTTTGCAATTAAACTTATTCATTTCATCTAAAATTAAACCGTAAATCACGCTAAAAGATAGGGATGAAACGCCCCTATCATAAACCTCTTCCTGAAACTCATAAAAGATAGTGGTTGTATAAACATCAGCTCCATGTGTTTCAATACCCATTGGTGTTTTACATACAGGTCTTTTATGTTTGGCATCATTGTCATTGTGAGCTTGGTTATGCCTTTGTGCATCCATTGCACTATCAAATCTCAAATAAAATTCTACAAGACTTAGATGAGAATTTGTAAAAGCAGTGAAAAAGTTGTTCTCACTCTCTAACCTTGATGTAGTTCTCATAATTCCTCCTAGGAATAAGTCCCTGAAATACGCTGGAATCCACATTTTTCTGATTTCAAATATTTGACATAGCCATTCATGTTTCTCCAAATTAAACTCTGAAATGACTGCTTTCCATTTTTCATCAAATTCTGCAGGTTCAATCTCAACACTCCAAACAATTGGTTCAATCCTTTTTAAGAAATTGGTTTCTTGCATAATTGCACGACCTATTAAAAAAAGGAGTTAGTATCTTGATAATATACAAATATTTTGAACATGCCAATAATATATTGGAACATATAATGTAATATCTGATCAAAACATATAGTAGAATAGTCAAGCAGTAAAAAATTTAATTGTAAACAAAGTTTTAGACGGCTTACCTAATTTATCATTCATCTTTTTCATAATGTGCCACATGCAGAATCTATGTTCTGTTTTTTGGAAAACATTTTTTATTGCAATCTTCATTGCTGGGTCTTGATCTGTTATTAAGCACGTAGGTTCATTGCTTCCCATTGCGTTAAGAAACGTTTTGAAAACCCACTCAAATGATGCAATATCTTCTTTAGCAATGAAACAAGCAGCGAACGTAACACATTTTTTTATGGTGGTCTACTCCAGTAAAGGGGCCAAAGATCATGTTATATCCGTGGAAATAATATACAATAATTTGTAAATAAGAAAACTTATTAAGAATATAAGAATAAGATTTTAGAACATGCCAATAAGATATTGAAATTCATTAATAAATATTTAGAACATTGCAATAAGAAATGGGTACATATAATATAATACCTGTTTGTTTGGTATGTTGTGTCAAAAGATACCATATCACCAAATAGAGCATAATTCTTTCTACAAATTGGGTCTGCCCATAAAGCTCTACAGAGATGATCGTCTTCATCCATATCAAAGTCGAAAAAGAATGCAGACCATAGAAGTTTTTTCTTGTTGAAAATGTCAATAAACATTTGGGCATCTGACTCATAAATGTAAGCCTTTAAATCTCTGTGGAAGTTTTTGAAATCCTGCTTAGATGCACCTGCATTGTTGTATCCTCCAACATTTTCTTTTATTTGTCTGTATGTTCTTACGGGTCCAACATTCATCTACAGAAAACACATTAAGAGATTTTATAAGGAAAGTAAATACAATTTGAAAAATTGTAGATGTTATGTTCTATGTTTCATTGTGAACTGTTAGAAATGTATAAGTAAAGATGTTTGTAAACATTTTAAATTTAGAATATGACTCACCTTAGAATTATCAACAATCATCTTCTTGTGTAGTATTGTCAGATTTCTTCCCTGTTTTTGAAATTTCATACAGCGTGGACTGTAAAGTGGGTGTGTATATTCCTCTTTTAAAAAAAAGACGATATATTTTCCATCATTGCAGTACTTTAAAACAATTTGTGCTTGACATCCAACACGTGTGATTAATCTTCTTCTTGGTGTTTGTCCTTTAGTATCTTCAACAATTTTTTTCTGCTTATGGCCTGCTTTATTGCACAAACAGTATTGAAAAATCACAACATTTGAGTTTTTTTTAACTGTAGATTTTCTAATATTAAATCCTGCTTCAGTGGCATATGCTTTGTAAAATTCAATACCCTCATCAATAGTATTAAATTTTGTTCCTACAGTAGGTATTTTTTCTGGAGAGCAACATGGCTTCCATTCTTTTGTTCCTTCAGGAGTCAACCCAAATTCTACTTGTTGAGTGTAGGATATAATTGCAGTAGAAGAATCATTAGGCTGCTCTTCATTTGACACTGCATTTAAGTGGAATTCTTGAACATATGTGATAATATATAGAACATATGAACAAATGTTTAGAACATTAGGTACAGTTTGAAGAATGTATTGAACTATATATTTCAATATACTCAATTTTATTTTTTCAACAATTTTTGGAACTAATTATAAATAAGAAACGAATAATATGTACTATTATCTATAGAACACATGAACAATTATTTAGAACTAGCTTTTTTAGATTATGAAGAACGTTAATTGCGAATGTACCTCTTTCAATAGTTGAAGACAGAGAAATTTCATGGTGATCATCATTCTCCTGTAGATCATTGTTTATTATTTCATGCAATTCCATTGTTTCGGAATAGAATCTGAATAATTTCCAATTTGTTTTAGATTTAAGCAATTTCTGAATAATTATAAACATAAAAAACAGAACACAAATTAATATTCATTTATAGTTGTTGGATATTACATTACCTGATTGATGCTATTGAGATCAATTGTTTTGAATCTTTTTCTTTGACTGTAGATCGTCTTCTTATTCCTCGTTTTTGTTAATCTGATTTGCGATTTCCACTGATATCTGTATTTTTGAATGACAGAGCCATGAGGAAGGAGGTTGATCTAATTAAGGAAGGAGGAACGATGATGAGGAAGATCTGAGGTTGAATGACAGAAGAATGATGAAGATCGAACTGAGGGAGGATTTCAACGATCGTTGATCGTGATTTTGCAAGAGTGAATGGCGTGATTTTGTAATTGGAGTAGCTGGTGGTTTTTTAATGTATAAAACTACGTAGTTTTGGGTGGTTCTCACCTAGGGGAGGGTTCTCACTTGATCCCTCCCATATATATATATATATATATATATATATATGTAATGATAATGATTAATTGGTGGCAGCCGGTGATATATGTATATGCTTATAGAGTTTCAGAAGGTTATGGAAAAGGGTAATGAGAATGATTAATGTGTGGCGGCCGGTGATATATATATATATATATATATATATATATATATATATTGCTTAGGGTTTCAAAATGTTATATATTGTTGGGCTAGGTCCTTATATGTTTTTCATTTAATTATTTAGTTCAAATTGATGCGTCTTCTAACCCCTTCCTATTTAGTTACTATAAAGGAAATTAAAAAGAAAAAAGGAAAAAATATTAATTAGTTTAAAAAACGTTAATGTTTGGAATTGTATTTTTTACAATTTGAAATAATATTTTTGCAGTTTGTTTATAATTACATCACATATAAAATAAATTATTTTTAAAATTTAAAAATATAAATTTAAAGACATATAAAATGAATAACGTTATGTAGTCATTGTTGTCCCATCATAAAGTCCAATATTCCACTGCGTCAAATTAGCAACATTAATAAATCAATTCGTCACGTCATCAAAGTTAACATGCTCTGCATCATTAAAATATAACACTGTTAACCAATGAAATTTATTTATTTAACTTTTCCCTAATATGCATGTCATTTTTTTTTTATGTATGTTCCACCTGTAAGATTTCCTCCTTCAACCGGAGCAATTTTCCGACAAATTTCCTTTTCAGGACAACATCCTCATCTTACCAGGTAGTCAATTGCCCCATCATAAAATCAAATATCAATATTCCACCGTGTCAAATTAACAACGTCATGAAATCAATGTGTCACGTCATCAAAGTTAACATGCTCTACTACATCATCAAAGACTAAGATATCGTTAACCACCAGAATTTATTTATTTAACTTTTTCCTAATATTAATTAGCTATTTCTGTCATGTAGTAGGCATATGTCATTTTTTTTTTATGTATGTTTCAATTTTGTGTTGCTAGAATTAAGGATTAATAAGTCATCATCCCCTCTTTAAAAACACCTAAATTAATTTCGGTACTTCTAAATCATCCATTTTTAATGGCAATTCCATATCAATTTTCCTCCTCTTAGGAGTTCTAATTTTATACCTAATTGCATACAAGTATAGCTACTCCAATTACATTTATCTTTTAGCCACTTGACTAGCTCTTTTTAATTGATTTCTTATATAAATACTAGAGATGAAGTACGTATAGAGATATCAATGTTCACAGACTTCTTTACTTTTGCTATAGTTCCAATTTTTGCTCTTTTAGCCACTTGACTAGCTCTTTTTAATTGATCTTCTTCTTTAGAAATTTATTCTTTTCTTCTTTTCACTCATAAAACGGAACTGAGCAATATTACAGTGTGAGGAGTGCCTTTAATGATTAGGGATAGCGTGAGACTAAAAAAACAAGGAGAAGAAATACTAACCTATTTTTCTTTAAAGTTATGTTTTGTTATATTTTTTTTTTCAACCTCTAATTAAATATTTGACCCTACTTGGAAAGTTACAAGAAGATGTGATACTTTTTTTAAATACTAAATGTCATTTTTATATTAGTATGTTAATACTAACCATCCAAAAGTCCGTTAATATCATGTTAGGGGTTATATAATGTGTTTGTAACAATTTAGAAGGTTCAAATTATATTTGCAAGTAATAATTATAATTTTATTATCTTTATTAATAAAGTGACATATAAAAACACGAGAAAATATAACAATAATTTTAAATATTCGTGTCATTTAGTGTCATTTTTGGATTAGCGTATCAACCCTAACCTAACCTAAAAATTTGTGTGTCAGTTTCTTGTCAACCCAAAAATGACACATTACATACTAAGCTAAACTCAAACACTAAAATTACGTGTCGATTTCGTGTCGTGTAATCGGATCGTGTGTACTTTTGCCACCTCTAATTGATACAATCATTTCATATGCAATGTATGCCTAAAATTAAATCTAACTTAATTCATGATCCTTTAATGGTTTTGGAAAACATACGGTTGCAAATTAATTTATATATATACAGATATACACAATGAACTTCAAAGAAAATAAACATTACCAAATATAAAAATTGAATCGAGAATTATTAGTGGAAATTGGTATTATTGATGATGTACAAAAGCACCTTAAAACCTTTTAAACTTATTTGCGGACCTTACAATTTTGTCCAAATTGTATAAATCAGAGTTTGTATTGCTTAAATTTTACCTCATCATCTCTGATGGAGTGTAGACGAAACCGACTTTTGGTGTCGTAAAGGAGACAGAAGTTCTCATTTGTCTTTGGAATTGACACAACATCCATGAAAGTAGAAGGATATGGTTTATCTATCCTAACCTTCCCATCAACAAGAATATGTCACCATATGTGAGAGCGTTTTTCAGCATGTTGCACAGAATTAGGATCAATGGCAAGCATGATCGAGATTTGTGATGTCCAAATGGTGTCTTGTGAGAAAATACACCACCAAGTTTGTCAAGCATCCAATGCTTTAGGACATTGAGCCTCTTCAAGTGTTTCTTCAAGCCCCTTGCCATTTTGAAGAATTAGACGTTGCGACAGCTCTAGGTTCAACCAAAGTTCCTCAATCCGTCTCCACAACTGGTTTTAGCGGAAGTTCCTCGGCCTCTCCAGAATGTAACAAAGCAAGCTAATATGATTTTGATCCAAAATTCAAATCTTCATAGACAGTTTTGGATTCGAGTTTTTACCGGTGACATTCTGCAATCATTTCTAGAATCTACATTTTTTCATTTCATTTGGTGTGAGTTCTTGGAAGATCGTCTGAAGTGCTCATATTTGGACATTGATTTTATTCCAATTTCTTGACCATCGTTATTCCTGAAAGAAAAAAATAAGAAAAAAACTAAGCTAAAAATCTATGACTAAGAAAAAAAATCTATGACTATATACTAACTAAAGTTAATTTGATTGGAAAGAGTCTCTAATTATTAATGTACGACAAGAATCGGAGACAGAGGTTACCAACTTATTTGGTTTAGCTGTTGTGGTTATTATTATGATTGTTTGTTAAAAATTGATAGATTTGAATTAATTTTTCTTTCATAATAGCTATTATAATTAAATACGAAAGAGGTTACCAATTTATTTGGTTTAACTGTTGTGAATTTTATTATTATTGTTGTCTGTTAAAATTTGATAGATCTTAGTTAATTTTTCTTTCATAATAGCTATTATAATTAAATACTTATTGTCGCTACCGGATTTTTCAGGCACAAACGCCGGAAGCTAAATCGGTTAATACTTTTTCAGTTTTCAAACTACTTTTCTAGAGTTGCCACCAATCAGAATTTAAGCGTGATTGGACACCAAAAAGAGGTAAATTTTAATGGATAAGGGGGTCTGCGAAATAAAGATTTTTAGGTTCGTTTGTCGGTTACGTGTAAGGACGAAAAAACTTGATTAATCATCCTACCCCGCCCAAATATTGGTACTAAAGGGATGTGATTTTTGTGCTAACGTTTGTCTAATCTACTATTATTGTGTTAGTGTTTTTTGATATAGGCGTATAAACGGAGTGGTTTTATTAATCTCCTTTTGACTGATTCCATACTCCTATGACATAGACGTATGAATTGGGCTGTTTGTTTATTAATTAATTCAATGCGGCTATCACTATACCCCCAAAACATAGACGTATGGAGAGAGCCGTTTTATTTTAATTAAATTTTATTTTTGACCGATTTTATACCCCTATGACATAGGCGTACAAATTATGTCATTTTCGTTTTAATTAAATTTATTTTTGACCGATTTCACACCCCTATGACATAGGCGTACAAATTATGTCATTTTCATTTTAATTAAATTTATTTGAACCATTTTCATACCCCTATAACATAAAGATATAAATTGACTCGCCCTAACTTCGTTAGTTTTTTATATGTGTAACTTATATCCCTATGACATAGGGTTATAAATCAAGTCGTTTAATTTTAGTTAATTTTATTTTAACCGATTTTTATACCCCTATGACATAGACGTAGGAATCGGGTTGTTTGTTTTATTAATTATTTTATTTCGACCGCCCTCATACCTCTAAAACACAGACGTACGAATCGATCCGTTTTAATTAATTTTATTTTAGACCGATTTCATACCCCTAAACATAGACGCATGGACGAAGTGGATAATTATCGGACGGACTAATTAGTATGCAAAACCATTAAATTGAACTAAATTGGTCAAATTGAGACCTAGAATAGTAAACATTAAGATAGGAAAAATCAAATTATGAAGACCTGACCAATTATAAAGCTCACTTTACTAATCTGCAATATTAAATAAATCATCAATATTAATTAAATAATGAACATTTTTGTATATATGGATTTAATGTAAAATAAAAAAAAAACCCAATTCGTTTTCCTTCATTTAGGCCCAAGACATGAATTTTTAGGTTATTGTTTAAAGCCCATCTTCCATTAATCCTTGTATAAATCACACATACTCTAACACATTTTGACCTAGCCTCCCCTCTTTTGCTCTTTGGCCGACAGACAACAGCCCTCTCCTTTCTAGACTTGTGCGATTCATCCCTCTCTACCCTAACCTTTCCCTCTCCTCTTTCCTTTTTCCGGCAAAAAGAAGGAAACCCTCCGATCATGATGGTTTCATGGCGGCTCCCGTCCTTCTCTCTTCCTTTTGACATAGTTCGGCTCTAGTCCGACATTCCGGTGACCGTTTTCTCCGTTTTTTACGGGTGAAACAGAGGCGAACAACTCCGATCTACTCGTGCATGTGGCTTATCCTAAGGTAAATCGCTTCTTTCACGTTTTTCTGTTCGTTTTTACTCTTTTAAAGAGTTAGCTAACCTTTTTTGCGTTTTTCTGATTTTTCTTTGAACTCGAAATGCAGATCTCGTGTCTGTTCGAGGGTTTGCTATGGACTCGGGATTGCCTTAAGGTGAATCACGTTTTTTCGTGCCTTTCCTGTTTGTGTTTGCTCTTTTACAGAGAGTTAACCTTTTTTGCGTTTTTTTTCTGAGTTCTTGGAACTCGGAATGCAGATCTCGTGGTGATTTGTGAATTTGCTATGGACTAAGGAACACAGAGATGGTTATTTGTGTTTTGTGACCACAGCTGATTTGAAACAAAGCCCTTTTTTACAAATGTTATACCTAACTTGTACCCTCATTATGGTTCAGGGATTTCCTGGATTAGTTAATGGAAGAAATTCCCCTGTTTTATGAGTTTGTGCTTTATTTTTGCTTATGGGTTCCCCGAGTTTGGTGAGTTTGGTTATTACAGGAAAGGATTCACCTTTTTACAAAAAGATCCTATTTTTTGGTTATTACAGGAAAGGATTCACCTTTTTACAAAAAGGTCCTATTTTTTAGGAAGCTGGTGTCTGGATTTTTTAGTTCAGCGTTTTACTGTAAAAAAGAGGTCCCATTTTTATAAAGCTTGTGTTTTTAACCAGAGTAGTGTAGCTTCTGTTTTTATTCATGGTTCTGGGGTCTTTGAGTTTTCACTGTAAAGAAAGGTTCCATTTTTATAAAGCTTGTGTTTTTATTCTTGGTTCAGTAAAGAAACCAGAGTAGTGTAAGGAGTGCAGGAGGAAATTTTGGTGTCTAAACATCCTGAGGAATTCTTCCAGATCTAGAAAATAAGTATATTTTTCAGATCTTTTAGAGTCCCCTTTGTATTTTAAGGCTTCTTGTCCAGTCTCCCAGAACCTGGAGATCAGAAAAGTCTTTAAATGGCATTTGATGTTTAGCCATTAAAGTTTCCTCCTTTTTTTGGAAAGAAGTAGATTTAGGACCATTAAAGGAAACTTAATGGTTTTGTCTCTAGAACCTAGAGACAGAATCATGAAGACTTTAATGATCAAGACTTTCCATTTTTAGAGATCAAAGAAAGAGGATGCAATAGCACTAAAGTGCTTCAGTAATAAATAAAAGGGTTGACTAAAGAATAAAAAAGAAATGGTATTCTTACCTTCTGCAAGAGAGAAGTATGAAAGAGCTTCAGTAATAAATAAAAGGGTTGACTAAAGAATAAAAAAGAAATGGTATTCTTACCTTCTGCAAGAGAGAAGTATGAAAGAGTCAAGCTGCTTCTCTTCTAAATTTTTTTTTTTTGTCTGTCCCCCCCCTTTGGGTCCACTAGCACTCTTTATATCGGCAGATTTCTTGATTATTTAGTGTAAAATGCTGTTAATTAGTGTTAAATTCTATTAGTTTTGTACATTTTAATTATTAATTGATTGCTTAATGGGCTTTGAATTTGGACTTGGGTCTTATGCTTGGACAATTAACTGTAATTCTGGAATTTGGTTAATAAACTTTTATTTTTTGTCTTATTTTTACTTTATCTATCCTTTTCTCATTTTATTTATAATGTCAATGATAATTAGTATGGTGATTTTATTACTATTAAATTAACCCCCTTAACTAAGGGTTTCCAACATAGCAATGTTTAGTATTTTATAGCTAGACAATTGTATAAAAAATAACATCCATATTTAACTAAAAAAACATTTTTCTAGTTAACAATGAACACCATAGTTAATTGATTAAATCTTTATAACATAAACATTTAATCAATTATAATGAATTCTAAGGGTTATCAATATAATTTCACCCTGTTTTGCATAATTACTAATTTTTCAACTAATATCAATGTACTAAACAAAATATTTACTATGCAAATATTTATAAAATAAATTGATTAGAATTATAAAATTGTAAGAACAAAAAAAGAGAATTTACTCCGGACAAAATGGGTATCTACACTTATATTCTATTATTCGTAGTGAAAAAAACTACACAAATTAGAACTAAACAGACAATATTTAATCAATTTCCAACTATTTAATTGGATTAAAAAATTAGCTACAAACTCATATCATCATAATTAGTTAGTAATATTCACATTTATAAGATTTTTTAAAAGATTTCTAATTAATTACAGTTAGTGTAAAAATGTGACAATAGTAGAATCTATTATCTATATAAAAGCTGGCAAAAATCACACTTGTCACATTACTAGAACTTTAGCTTATGTGTCATGATTATAGAATTTTAGCTTATTTGTAATTTTAAATGATTTTTTGAATTTCTAAAATTATTAATTTTCTCCGTTATCAACTTGGTTTGATACAAAACAAACAATATTTATGAATCCTAATCTTTCACAACTTCTCTGTTTCCAACTGTTTCAATCTTTAAGCGATTATTGTTATGGCTTGATCTCTCCAAGACTCCTTCAAGAAACCACATTCTAAGCCAACTCTTCAACTGTCTTCTCTCACCCATTCCTTAATACTTGCAAACTTCTCCTACTCATATGCTAACCTAGCCTCCAAAAGTATTCCTTTTCTCCATCAAAGTACAAAAGCTATGATTTCTCAAATCTTAGAATTCCCTCAATGGCTCTGCTATCCCTTTCTCAAATTTCAGTTTCGACTACAGATCTGTCTAATTCAGCTTGCGTTTAAATTAGGTATGAAAAAATTAAGTTTAAATTTCTATCTTAATCATTCTTTCCTGTTAGTAATGCGACATATAATAACCCCTGGTCTTTTTTCCCCACAGATGGAAAAATAATGCCAAGCTTCAACTGCCAGCTTGAATCAGGTATCAACATATTGAAGTTGGGGATTTATTTAATTGGTAAAATTCATAGCTTCCATAATTGGTCACTGTTACTTAATATCCACATTATTTTTGTTTCAATTGAAGGTATATTTTTCTACTGATATTGTGTTTCTTAAACTCTGTGTAAAGTAAAGCTTATTCAGAATCCAAAAGGTTCGCCAACTCTTCCTTTCCTTTATATAACAGGCGAAAGTCACCAGATTTATGATTAGCAAAAATTGTTAATACTAATGTTTACTAAAACTCTTTAACTTAGTCTCCTCATTAAGAGAATCACTCCTTCATTCGGTAATTTCCTTGCTAATAGATAAATGTAATTTCTTTATCTTATATGCCATTTGTTTGATGCTTATTTAGTGTTTCTATTGCTGATTTGAACATGTTCAACTCTTAATGTAATTAATGTGTTGCATTTAGATTGGAGAGATGGTACTGTCTAACAAATCGAGAGGACTGAAGAGAGAGCATTGCCAAGCTAGACAAAGAATAGGCATCAAAGAAGCAGAGTCAAGTCTCTAAATAACTTATGACTTGAGGGTGCTGGCAAATTCTGTACTTTAATTAACTGTCCCCTTCATTTTCTTCTTCTTTATTTGGGCTCTGCTTCATTCTTATAAATGGAAATCTGAGGTAGGCAAAATTTTATGAACTGAAATTATAGACATCACTTTTCTTCTCCTTCGTTGAATGTCTTAAGAATACCGATAGAGGATCAGTGCCTCTTATTTGTCTTTAAAATTTATGGGTGCATTGGTCGTGAAATTTATGACTATTGGTTTTCATTTATATCTTTTCATGGTTTCAGTTATGTTGGTTGAGCTAAGATCCAAGCTTGAAGCTGTCCCAAAATTTTCTGTTGGGATCTCAGAGATGTTATTTCGTTGATAAAAGATGAGATTTTAGAATATTTACTAATTTTTTTTTTAAACCACTTCACAATCTCATATGATTTGTAAGGGAGAAGTATGTGTCGGAGATAAATATAAGATATATGTGTGTTTATTTAATTTATATTAATTATTATTATTATGTATGTTTTAAAAATCACTTTATTAAATTAATGTTGTACACATTCAAAATATCCTAAAACTTAGATTTACTAAATCTAACGGTGTAAGAATAAATTCATATGGTTAGAGTCCACGTGAGCGTAACCGGATTTTAAAAATATAAATAATACAATTTTCATATAAGAAACTTTTTATGTAAAATGATAAAAGTCTTAATTTTGATCTAAGCCGGAAAAACTCTGCTCTATAATTTATAATTTGTGATGAACATGACGAAATAAAAAATTATACTCAAAATGTATATTTTAAACAGATTTTTAATAATATTGTGTAAATTATACTTAACTTATTCTTAGTTTTTCTTTTACATAACATTTTATTATTGTCTTTAATTTATATATTTAAAATCTGGTTACGCTCACATGGACTCTAACCATATGAATTTGTTCTTACACCGTCCGATTTAGTAAATCTAAGTTTTAGGATATTTTGAAGGGAAAATTACACAGAAATTCATCTTTCAGAAACTATTTACAACTATGTCAAGTCATAATTTTGGATTATGTCAAACTAGTAAAATCAGTATATTTAATATATTTTGAGGATTAGAATTTATAAATTAGAAGTCTAGAATATATTTTCTAGGGTTTATGATTTATGCATTGGAGTCTAGAACTTTTAAATTATGGTATAAAATCATAATATATAGAGAATAATGACATATTAAGAATTAAGTTTGATGATATGACTTAATTGTAATTTTATAGTTAATTATGATATTGATGTAATTGGCCCTATTTTGAATGTGTACAACATTAATTTAATAAAGTTAATATAAATTAAATAAACACACATTCGTTAAAAATAATAAAAAAACCATGCATTTGCACGGGTGTATCACTAGTTGTAAGAAAATTGCAAGAAGTATCATCAATAAAAAAAATTGCAAGAAAAACAAGGTGAAAATGATGAAGACTCGGTTTTTCTTTCATAATAGCTATTATAATTAAATACTTATATTATATTATTCACAGTGAAAAAAGCTACAAAAATTAAAACTAAACAGACATTGTTTATAGAATATTTAATCAATTTGGAACTAGAAAAACATGGTGAAAATGATGAAGGTTCGGTGTTTATTTCTTAATAGCTATTATAATTAAATACTTATATTCTATTATTCGCAGTGGAAAAAAAACTAAACTAAACAGACACTATTTAAAGAATCTTTAATCAATTTCGAACTGTTTAATCGATTAAAAATTAGCTACAACCTCGTATCATCATAATTAGTTCGTAATGTTCACGTTTATAAGATTTTTTTTTTAATCTTTCTAATTAATTACAATTAGTGTAAAAAGGTGACAAGAGTAGAATGGTAAGAAAATGGCAAGAAATATCATAATATTGCAAGAAATACCATCAATAAAAAAAATCAAGAAAAACAGAAGGTGAAAATGATGAAGACTCAGGTTTCTATTTCATGCGAGTAATTAACTAATTAATCATTTTAATTTAACCATATGTTACTTGTTTCCTTTTTAAATCTAATAGTGTGTGGGTTTATCCCATTTGGGAAACAAAGATTGTGTATAGTTAGCACACGTGATTCAATTACTAGCATTTCCGTTTTGTAAAATTCAAACATATTTCAATAGGTTACACTTTATTTATTTATTTATTTGTTAATTAAAGGGGTTTGCCGATTTCTTAAAAAAAAAGACTATAACTGCTCCATTTATTTTTGTAACTTTGCAAAACAAATACTTAAAATCTCATCCCAAAAAAACCATCGTCAATTGTCATCCAAAAAACACATTTAGCTAGATACAAAATATTATACAAATCCAACTAGAGAACAAAATATTATAGATGTAGATGTTAGATATGTATTTGTTATTAGATTTCTCTTAATATTCAAATAATCAAGCAACTAATATTATTTTTTTGACTATTTGAATATACAGAGAAATCTAATAACAAATACATATCTAACAGTAGAGACTTACGTAAGTAAGTGAAAAATTGAGAAAAATAATGATTTCAAGATCCATTCATGTGGGGTGTGGCTGTTCGAGATTGTGAGGAGATGCAAGATCATTCATGATTGTTGTGTGGCTACTCGAGATTGTGAGACAATGATATATATGCGCTTAGAGTTTCAAAAGATTATGGAGAGAGTTAATGAGAATGATTAACGGGTGGCGACCGGTGATATATGTACAGTAAAACCTCTATAAATTAATATTCGATAAATTAATAAACTCTTTAAAATAATAATTTCTTCTGGTTCCGACTTGGGCCAGTTCAAAAAATGATCAATTTTAATAAATTAATAAGATAATAATTTTCTGGACCAACCCTTTATAAATACATTATATTATTACCTCTATAAATTAATAATTTCTTAAATACATATGCGAAATATATATAGATATATACATACCTAGGGTAATTTAGCAAAATATGAATCTATAGTATTTTGTTTTTTCTTGAAATTTAAATCTAGTTGAATTTCATCCCTAACTATTCTCAGTACATTCAAAAGTTCCGGTGTATGCTTGTCAAATTGTAACAAAAAATTGTAAAGAGTGGATGATGCTGTAATTGCTCCTTTTTGTGACTGGTTTCAAAGCTCGACATTGTTTCTTCTAAACTTTGGACTTCTGAGCATTCATTGTTTTCACCTAGATAATCAAATATTTGATTGACATTCATTTGATTGGGGTAACCAAGCTGACAAATCATTCCTTCAAGTCCATGAATGTCTTCTTCAGTGATTGCTTTCTCTAAATTCGTTGTGATAGATTCATCCCTTGTACGAATTTTGCAATGTTTGAAACAATTCGTAATTTAAAATTTATTTTAAATTTTTTTTAAAATCACTCTATAAATTAATAATTATTAATTTATCGATTAATTAATATCTCTATAAATTAATAAAATTTCATGGTCCCAACATTATTAATTTATAGAGGTTTTACTGTATATGTGCTTATAAAGTTTCAGAAGACTATGGAGAGGGGTAATGAGAATGATTAATGGGTGGCGGCCGGTGATTTATATTTATGTTTAGGGTTTCAGAAAGTTATGGAGAGGGGTAATGAGAATGTTAATGGGTGGCGGCGGGTGATATATATACATATATTGCTTAGGGTTTCAGAATGTTATATATTGTTGGGCTAGGCCCTTATATGTTTTTCATTTAATTATTTAGTTCAAATTGATGGGTCTTTTAACGTTTTCCTATTTAGTTACTATAAAGGAGATTAAAAAGGAAAAAACTTTAATTAGTTTAAAAAACTTTATTCATTTTATTTAATGTTTGAAATTGCATTTTTTATAATTTGAAATAATATTTTATTTACAGTTTGTTTATTTTATCGGATGTCCCCGAAGGGACATTTACAGTTTGTTTATAATTACATCACATATAAAATAAATTATTTTTAAAATTTAAAAATATAAATTTAAATACATATAAAACAAATAACGTTATGTAGTCAATTTGTCTTATCATAAAGTCCAATATTCCACTGTATCAAATTACAACGTCAATAAATCAATTCATCAGTCATTAAAGTTAACACGATCTATATCATCAAAATCTAACACAGTTAACCACTGAAATTTATTTATTTAACTTTTCTCTAATATTACTTGGCTATTTCTGTCATGTAGTAGGCATGTGTCATTTTTTTTTTATGTATGTTTGAATTTTGTGTTGTCTGAATTAAGGATTAATAAGCCATCATCCCCTCTTTAAAAACACCTAACTTAATTTCGAGTACTTCTAAATCATCCATCTTTGATGGCAATTACATACCAATTTCCCCCCCTCTTAAGAGTCCTAATTTTGTACGTTTAAATTTCATACAAGTATAGTCCCTAGAAGAATACAAAATTGTCTCCAATGTGAAAACAAACGATAATTATTTAAAAACTTATTAATAAAATAAAATAAAAGTTATACTTAAAAAATAAATATTTAATATATAAATATATAAATATAAAAATTAATATTAATAGTTCGCGATATAAAAAATAGATAGATTTTAGTGGATGGCCATTCTAAATTTGATATTAATTTAAGTATATTTAACCTGAAATTTTTAAGCTGTTATTCAGTCAATTCCCACCTATGTCATGAGCGTTTTCTTTATGCCGGATCAATTTTGTTCTGAAATTGATAGCCTGATTAGTCGTTTTTGGTGGAGAAACCCCAATTCTGTAGGGCGGGGTATTTTCTGGATTAATTGGAAAAAGATGTGTACTACTAAAGTTTTGGGAGGCAGGGGGTTCAAGGACCTTCGGAGTTTCAACCTTGCTCTTCTCGCAAAGCAGGGATGGCGACTTCTCCAGAATTCTGGCTCTTTAGTGGCGCGGGTTCTTAAGGCCAGATACTTCCCTTCAGGTACTTTTTTATCAGCTGTTGTAGGTCATAACCCTTCTTACATTTGGAGGAGTATTTTAAGAGGGAGGGATCTTCTTAGGATTGGTCTTAGAAGGAAAATTGGGAACGGGAAAAATACTGATATATGGAATGATTGTTGGTTGCCTGTACTTTGTGATCCTCACTTGGAGAGATTAACTGATCTCACTTTAGGAGATGGTTCTGTTAACTCTTTACTTACTAGAAATGGGCAATGTAATATGGATATTCTTGAATCCTTTTGCCTGAGAGACCGACATCTGATAAATGCAATACCAAAACGGGATATGTCTAAAGAGGATGGCTGGATGTGGATTGACGAGAGGGACGGAAATTACACGGTTAAGAGTGGGTATAGGGTGGCGAAAGCCTCTCAATCTGTCCAATCAGAACAGCCGTTGATAAACTGGAAAAGAATTTGGGAATTACCAGTTGCGCCGAAGGTGAGGGATTTCTTGTGGCGGCTTGTTGGACAGTGCTTACCTACAATGGCGAATTTGGCATGGCGACATAGCAATCTCGTGAATTTCTGTTCGTCTTGCAACTATCCGGGTGAGAATGAAAATCATGTGTTTCTATCTTGTAGCATTGCTGTTGAGGTTTGGTATTGTGTTTTTGGTGATAATCGAATGTGTAGTATCCCTTCTTGTATTGAATGGTTAATTTCAAATTTGGGAATGGGTGATATAAGGAGTTTGGTTGAGAAGGTTTGGGTTTTGTGGGCACTATGGCGTAATCGTAATCAAATGGTTTGGAAAGGTCACTCTGATTCGGCTATGCAAATTGTCGATTTTGTCGCTAGAGAGAAAGAGAGCTGGTCTGTTGCACAGGAGGGCAGACAGACTCTTCGTGGTTCACTTCAAACTTGGGAGGTGAAATGGAAATGTCCCGTGGATGGATGGTCGGCGTGTAACGTGGATGCGGGCGTGTTTGCTGATGAAGGGTACTGTTCCTACGGGTTTCTAATGCAGAATGTCTCAGGCCTTTGCTTTTTTGCATCCCATGGTAAGTTGGATGGTATGTTCGAGCCAATTCTTGCTGAAGCGATGGCAATCCGTGAGGCTCTTTCATGGATAAAGCTTCACAATTTGTGTAATGTAGACATTCGCTCAGATTGTCTATCGGTGGTTCATGCAATTAATAAGTCAATTGTTCAGTTGTCATACTTGAGTGATATTGTTTCTGAGTGTTGTATTCTTTTACGAGTATTGTGTAATGTCTCTATATCTTTTGTTAAACGGTCAGCTAATTCAGCGGCTCATGTGTTAGCGCGGGCCATTGTTTCGAGCTCTGATCGTGTTGAGTGGCATTGTCCCCCTCATTTTCTTGTAGCTACTCTGTTATCTGATATTGAATAAATTGGTACTGCTTCTTTTAAAAAAAAAAGTATATTTAACCTAAATATGTTAATGGATTAGATCTATCAAGCTTTTATCTAAAAAAATGTTCGGACCAAATCCAGTTTCACTCCTTTTTTAATTTAGACGGGCTAAGATTGTACTGGGCTAAGACCTGTTTGTTTTGAAAAGCAAACATTAGACATTTCCCGCTGTTAGAAAAAGACTAATTCAAACCCCCCAGCATTCCCCCATATTTCATGTGGGCTGCTATATACCGCAATATTTTTTCCAACCACCGCACTATTTTGACAATTATGCCCTCCTCATAATTTAAACTCAAAAACTCAAAAATCTCAAATCCTCTCTAGCTTTTTGATTTTTCAAAAAACCCGACCTAAAACAACATGCCGCCAAAGCCAGGAGCGGGTAAAGGCTTCATGAAATCTCCGGTAAGTTTTTTTTTTAAATTACTCAGAAATCACGGGTTCCGCCTCCGAATCGGAGGCGGAACCCGTATGAATTTACACTAAATCGAATCGTCGTGCCGTTTCCACCACGAGTGGAACGGACGAACTGCCCCTTCCACCCGTGGTGGAAACGGCACGGCCGTTCGTTCCACCGTAAGGTGGAACGAATGGCGCCTTCATTCCACTGTACGGTGGAACGAAAGGCGCAATCGTTCCACCGTACAGTGGAACGAGAGCCATGCTCGTTCCGCCTTACGGCGGAACAAGCGGCACATGCGTTCCACCGTACGGTGGAACGGTGCGCGCTGCCCGTTCCGCCTTAAGGCGGAACAAGAACGACGCCTAGGTCGGCCCTATGGCCGACACGAGCGCCGCAACCGTTTGGCCCAGCGGCCGGACGATTGCGGCGGTCTGTTTAGGCAAAATTCGGCATGAAATTTCGTTTTTTTTAAATAACTTCGTTCGACCCGGCCTATGGCAATGCCCCAAGTATTAAAAAAACCGAAAAATGAGAAATTGAGTATATTTAAATAAAAATGCATTATTTGCATATATATATATATGTAAAATGTTTTTGGTTTGTACAGGCTGATATTGCTGAGGCCCGTTCTGGAAAGAGACATACAAAGTCACGTGTTGTGACTGCCTCTGCCCGGAGGGAACGGGTGGACCAGATATTGATGGGGGATGCCCAGAGGGCACAGCCTGAGGAGATGGTGGATGCTGTAGAGATGGACAGACCTGACTCTATGCCTCCTCAGAGTTCATCCTTTGTGCCAGTACCTACTAAGACCATACCGAGGGGTCGTGACGGACGTTTTGCTTCTACAGCAGGGTCGTCTTCGGGTGAGAAATTTAAATTTACTTATTATTATGTGATTTATTCATGATTATTATAAAATATACGAATATAACAAATGAGTTTACTGTAATTTCAGGTAGCAGCAAGCGCTCGAGGAGTGATGTAGAGGATGACTGGATCGTGAAGACCCCGGTTCCTGGGGGTCCATCTGATGGTCTTGTGATCCCGAGCTTCCTGGGACATATTGCCAATGCTATCTGGATCGGGCAGGATAGGGGCCTCCTCAGGTGTCAGACACGATCATTATACTGTGGGAAGCTGTGTGTATGGTACGGTGGTGCTTCTAAGCAGATCTAGAACCATATAGAGTCAACTGGATTGTCCCATTTACCCAATATCATGTATGGCCACATCGATGCGCCCCTGATTGCGGCTTTTGTGGAGCGGTGGCAGCCAGACACGTCATTATTTCACATGTCGTTTGGTGAGATGAGCATTATGTTGCATGATGTGTGGCAGATTTTGCGCATCCCCATCGATGGGGCTATGGTGACTGCTGATGCGAGTGTTGAGGAGCTTCAGTCTTGTGTGATGGAGTTGTTTGGTATGACTCGAGAGGAGTTGCAGCAGGGTCACTACTTTAATGGTGGTATACGAGCGGCTTCCGTCCTGGATTATTGTCAAGGAGATCGGATTGCTGATGCACAGGCTACTGCTTGGACGTTTCTGATGCTTGGTTGCACATTGTTCGTGGATAAGAGTGGAGACCGCATTCGACCTTCTTGTCTGTTGGAGGTACAGGACTCTGTATCTGGAGCCATTGGACTCTCATGGGGCTCAGCTGCACTAGCATATCTATATCGTCATCTAGGTATTGCTAGCAGAGGAGACTGCGGGCAGATCACGGGTTGTCTGACACTGCTTCAGGCATGGATTTATGAGTACTTCCCATGCTTCAGGCCTCAGTGGGAGGGAGTCACATTGGATCCAGCGATGCCGATGGCTTGCATGTGGCCATCTATACTGTTGGAGAATAGTGGGGATCGACTGAAATCATATCGTGTCCGGCTTGACAGATTGACTGCTGATGAGGTGCAATTTCAATTTAATTAAAAAATCCAAATTCATTTACTTGTATTATTTGTATGTTAATGTTGTTGTATACGTCTGTAGGTGATGTGGATGCCGTATGGTCCTGATGTCATTACGCATACCCCTAGGACGATATACGCCGGATGGATACGTTACAGGGATGTGATCGAGCCGTACATGCTGGGGAGATGCCTTCGCTAGCTAGGTTACGTGTAGACCATACCCCGACCGATCTTGAGGCCGTTGAAGTCCGTACGTCCTTGGTCCAGCTTGAAGTATCGGGTAGAAGTGCCCGCCAATATGGTGGAGGATCTTTGGACCTCGTTTCCCGAGGCTTGCATGCTTATATTGTCTCGGTTCACTCTTGCACGGACTCCTTCGGACTGTGAGGAGCAGTACATGCCGTGGTACTGTCTGCATTCACACCCTCAGCTACTACCGGATATGCCTGCACCCGGACCGGTTATTCATACTCGCTCGAACAGCGAAGTGGTAAGTAATTTAATTTTTAATCAATTTATTTACAATTATCAGAATGAAATTAAATGAAGTGATATTTATTCATTTTGGGTTATTTCTTTTGCTAGTCGGTTAGCCGTTGGGTTAACTGGGGAGAAGGTGCATTGGACGCGATGAACCTTCTTGATGAGGATGTTGCGGCTGAGTGGAGACAGTCGTACGACCAGATTTTGGATGCTTGGAATTCGGTCAAGTGATTTGTGGTTGTGTTTTTAGTACTTTTTATTATAAGTATATGGACGTTGGCATTTTAGTACTTTTTGGCATTCAGATAACATCTTTTATTATGTACTTGATATTTTAGTACTTTAATTTTATAAGTACGTTGTTAATTACTATTTGTTATCCAGAATCAATCAGAATCAACCTGTAGCGCATATAAATCTATCCAGATCAATACAAATCAATCCAGAATCATTACAGACACATTACAAACACAACATGTAACTCGAATGAACAAAAATGAATCAAAACAGCAACTGTTTGTTATCTAGAATCAATCAGAATCAACCTATAACGCATATAAATCTATCCAGATCAATACAGATCAATCCAGAATCATTATAGACACATTACAGACACAACATGTAACCCGAATGAACAAAACTGAATCAAAACAGCAACTGTTTGTTATCTAGAATCAATCAGAATCAACCTGTAACGTATATAAGTCTATCCAGATCAATACAGATCAATCTAGAATCATTACAGACACATTACATACACAACATGTAACCCGAATGAACAAAACTGAATCAAAACAGCAACTGTTTGTTATCTAGAATCAATCAGAATCAATCAGAATCAACCTGTAACGCATATAAATCTATCCAGATCAATACAAATCAATCCAGAATCATTATAGACACATTACAGACACAACATGTAACTCGAATGAACAAAACTGAATCAAAACAGCAACTGTTTGTTATCTAGAATCAATCAGAATCAACCTGTAACGCATATAAAGCTATCCAGATCTAAGTTGAACCAGTCTTATCCATTGTGTTGTCCTAGCTGCATAAATGCGATCCCACCCTTCAACGCTACGTTCATGGTGCCCCTTCCACCATTCTAGTACATGAGGGACTGGAAAATTAGGAGATAAATTTAAACGAATATAGTGGCGACAGTGCGTACCCAAATGAGCTATGCAAATCTCTCGTTCTGGTCTCGTAGCAGTGGAAGGGGCATACACTGGTAAAACAGTACCACAAAAACTAGAGTTATTTCCACCCATGTAACCGAAAAACATTACAGCAGCATTGTACAATGTAGCAATCAGAAACATGTCATCATAAGCGAGCATCCAATGCTCTTGCGAACAAGCTCCACCGTCCCAACTGATTCTATTAATAGCTGCATCAACACCGTCAATTAACACAGATTCATACCGAGAACGGTTAGCAATTACTTCATTCCTAAGGTGATGCCTAACTGATTGCCACTTCTCTTCGGTGCCAAAAATATAGGAAGAAACAACACGGAAGCCACAATTTCCATCACCGACTACGTCACAATATGTTTCAACGTAGGGCTTAATGATCCCAATTATTTTGTCAGAGACCTGGTCGACTAAGGATTTAAAATATCTCTGATCCTCTGTCTGATCATGACACCCTTCAGTTTCATGAGTCTGACCATAATTATGAAGGAAAATAAGGCTAAGGTATAGCAGCGGAAATATAAAAAATTTAGCCTACTTCCTTTTAACCATAGGATTCGTTAATCGTTATTTCATATAAAGAGGGATAAGAAGAAATACCTTTTGAAGAACAATCTACCGTTGTTAAAGAAGCGCCCACAATTCTTCTCCGAGTTCCCAAGCACGAAGTATAACACGGTGAGGTTAAGTTAGAATCAACCGTATGAGATGCAACCAAAATAGATTGCCTCTAATTAACCAACACAAGATCAAAGAAAAGGGAGATAGATGAAATTAATCGATCGATGGAAGCCATATGAATTCTTGTCCACGAACTAGGGGAGTCGAATTCTCTTTCTCTCTCTTAGTTGCAATTTCGAAAATCACAAAGGGGTAGTATATGGCTTAGTCGAAATTCATGTAGTATGGGGTATATATAATAACTTGTATCTAAACCCTAGTTAGATAGGAATAGGTTACTTAATAGGAATTCAATTCGGAATAGGATTCCCAATTATTATCTTATAATATATCTAATATATCTAGGATAATAATAAATAAACTAATTGGATAATAATAGGAGTATATTAATCTAATTAAAACTCATAACTTAATTATCTCTTAATTAATTTAATTCACAAACCTAATCAAATTAGGATTAATGGAATTAAAATAATTCCTTATTTATTATATATAAATTTCGGCCCCCCTCTATTTAAATGGGCCTTACTGGGCTCAATTGGGCTTCCATCTATTAATGACATCCATCTCTCTTTTGGTTCCAAGTCTTATGTGTGATCCATTAGGTTCTTACTACTTCTGGCCGTATGCAACTATTAAATTAATTTCTTCAAGAATTATATTTAATCCTTGCATAACGGAATGATGTACTGAGTATGTTATTGGCAAGTCTGTAATCATTCCCCTAGAGTCCGTTAAGAAGACAGGTTGATTCTGTCGTTAATCCTTCCGTATTAGTTACGGTATAATTCGATCCTTTATCAACTACATCCTTGAACTGAATCTTATGACTATGGGTGATGTCAAGTCACATATAGCGAGATGTTCGTTTTACTTGTATAGGCCGAGTCAACTCAAATAGATAGGTTAAGTGAAATTTGTATTTCTTACTCTTAAGCTATCACCTTGCAAGGATTTAGAGTCGAGTCTTCCACAAGCGATCCTTGGATGTATCTCCCATTAATCGGGAGTGATAAATGCTCAATCCAATGTATAACTACCCTGAAATTACCTCCTGTGACACCCAACCTTTGCAGTTCACACCCCAGAGTCATCTCTATTAAGGATCGTGGGACCGCAGGATCAAAGTCTCACATTCAGTAATTCAGGATGACCAATTAACATTCCTTTGAGTCTGAGGATTAGTTATACCTATTAATACCAATGAGATGAACAGGTGACAAGGATGAATCTATCCATCCTGTTATCTCAAATCGGATCCCCAATCCTAATGAACGACGTTTCATCGGATCTATCTAACTGTCCAGATATCTATATATATGAAGCTTGTGAGATCAGCTTTCTGTCGGACAGAAGACATTGTTACATACAAGTCTCAACCGTGATATATCAATCCTAAACATATCACTTGACTTGGGGTGGTTTTAAGTTTATTAGTTTATTATAAAGTTTTGTCTCACTTCATGCTTGTATGAACACTTTATAATCAATTTAAACAAACTTACGGATTTCTTTTTATTAGACTTTATTTAGTGCTTAAAAGGGATTGACTTTATATATAGTTATAAAACATATATCTCATTAAAACAAATAATATAAAGAACAATTCATTTACATTAAGTTTGTATCCTGCAACAATTGTCTATAGGACACTAAACCCCAACATACTCCCACTTGGACTAAAGCCAATTGTTTCTAAAACTTATCCCAGTAGAAGTTAAATGACGATCATGTACTTTCTGGGTTAAAGGCTTTGTCAACGGATCTGCAACGTTGTCCTCTGTAGGTACACTTTCTATTCTCACATCTCCTCTAGCCACAATCTCTCTTATGATGTGGTATCGCTTTAGGTAGTGCTTAGATGCATTATGAGACCGTGGTTCCTTTGCTTGCGCAATGGCTCCATTGTTATCACAGTACAGAGTAATGGGATTGACAATGTCAGGCACCACACCTAGTTCTGTAATGAACTTTATAATCCAAACTGCTTCCGCAACAGCGATGTACTCTGACTCGGTCGTAGAGAAAGCTACGCTTCCCTGCTTGGAACTTTTCCAACTGACCGCGCCCCCATTCAAGATAAACAGGTATCCTGATTGGGATTTAAAATCATTCTCATCTGTGAGATGACTAGCGTCTGAAAATCCTTCAATTTTCAGATCTCCTTCTTCGTACACTAGGAACATATCTTTAGTCCTTCTCAAGTACTTAAGAATGTTCTTGACGGCAATCCAATGCTCGTCTCCCGGATTCCCTTGGTAACGACTCATTACAGATAACGCGAACGCTACGTCTGGTCTAGTGCATATCATAGCATACATAATCGAACCGATCGCGCTGGCGTATGGGACTACAGCCATGCGTCGTTTGTCATCATCAGTTTTAGGACATTGATGATTGTTTAACTTTACTCCATGTAGCATGGGTAAGTTACCTCGTTTCGATTCAAGCATGCTAAAATGATTTAGCACCTTTTCAATGTATGTAGCCTGTGAAAGACCAAGCAGTCTTCTCGATCTATCTCTATAGATCTTAATACCAAGAATATAAGCTGCTTCACCAAGGTCTTTCATTGAGAAGTTACCGGATAACCATACTTTTACCGACTGTAATAGAGCAATGTCATTTCCCATTAACAGTATATCGTCCACATATAGTATGAGAAATGCTATAGAGCTCCCACTTGCTTTCTTGTAAATGCAAGCTTCTTCGCAATTTTGTTCGAAACCAAATTGTTTTATGGTTTCGTCAAAACGCTTGTTCCAGCTTCTAGATGCTTGCTTGAGTCCATAAATGGATCTCTGAAGTTTGCAAACTTTATTTGCATCCTTCGATATGAAACCTTCAGGCTGCATCATATATACATCCTCAAGCAGGTTTCCGTTCAGGAAAGCTGTTTTCACATCCATTTGCCAAATCTCATAATCGTAGTGAGCGGCAATAGCAAGCATGATTCTGTTTGATTTGGACATAGCAACATGAGAGAAGGTTTCGTCATAATCAACACCTTGTTTCTGACGATATCCTTTCGCTACCAGCCTAGCCTTGTAGGTGCTAATCTTTCCATCCATGTCAGTCTTCTTTTTGAAGATCCACCTGCACCCAATGGGAATTATCCCTTCGGGTGGATCAACCAAAGTCCACACTTGGTTAGTATACATGGAATCCATTTCAGAATCCATGGCCTCAAGCCATGCTTTAGAATCTGGACTAGTAAGAGCCTCTTCGTAGTTTTCGGGTTCGTCGTCTAACACGGGAACCTCGTTATCATCTCCCACTAGAAAACCATATCTAACTGGGAGTTCACGAACTCTTCGTGATCTACGAATAGGTGCCACTGGAGTCTTATCTAATGGGACTTCTTCGGGTACCTCAACCGCTTCTGTTGTTTCAGTCGGTGTTTCTTCCTCTTGAACTTCGTCGAGTTCAATCACGCTTCCCTTTTGTGTTTCTTCGAGAAACTCTTTCTCTAAGAAGGTTGCGTGCTTGGATACTATTACTTTCTGATCATCTGGATGATAGAAGTAATACCCTATGGTTTCCCTGGGATATCCAACGAAGAAACATTTATCAGATTTAGAATCTAGTTTGTCGGACGCTATGCGTTTGACATACGCTGAACAACCCCATACTCTCATAAATGAGAACACAGGTTTCCTACCAACGAACAATTCATATGGTGTGGAACTAGCGGATTTAGTTGGTACTCGGTTCAGGGTGAAGAGGGCAGTTTCTAAGGCATAGCCCCAGAACGTCTTTGGAAGAGAGGCTATGCTCATCATGGATCGTACCATATCTAATAGGGTACGGTTTCTCCTCTCGGATACACCATTGTGTTGTGGTGTATAGGGAGGTGTCCATTGTGAGCATATCCCACATGCAGTTAGATAATTCAAAAAATCATCTGAAAGATATTCGCCACCTTGATCGGATCGAAGCGTCTTTATTTTCTTTTCTAATTGATTTTCCACTTCATACTTGAAGCATTTGAACTTGTCAAAAGCTTCTGATTTGTGCCTCATCAAGTAGATGTAACCATATCGAGTATGGTCATTTATGAAGCTTATGAAGTATCTGAATCCTCCTCTTTCTTGGACCGACATAGGACCGCATACATCTGAATGAATGAGTCCTAGAGTGTCTGATACATGCTCACCTTTATTGCTAAAGGGTGTCTTTGTCATTTTACCTTTTAAACATGATTCGCATGTTTCCAATGATTCGGAATCGATTGGATCTATAAGCTCATCTGAATGTAGCTTTAGCATGCGTCTCTTGTTTATATGGCCTAAACGACAATGCCACAAGTAAGTTGAATTATCTAGCTTATGTCTTTTGGTATCAATTGCAAAAGCAGGAATTTTGTTATCTAACACATAAATCCCATTTTGTGAAATTCCTGAAAAATAAAAGATCGAATCTTTATAAATATTGCAACTCTTGTCTTTTATTGAAATATGAAAACCGTCGTCAACAAGACGGCTAATAGAAATAATGTTACGAGACATCTCAGGAACGTATAAACAATTCCTTAATTCTATTACAAGCCCAGAGGGCAAAGGTAAAACATAATCTCCAATTGCGAGGGCGGCAACTCTTGCTCCATTTCCAACTCGCAAGTTTATGCTTCCTTTCTTTAGTTCCTTAGTCTGTTTTAGCTCCTGCATATTTGTACAAATATGAGATCCACATCCGGTATCAAGTACCCAAGATTCAGACACTGAAACTGTATTTATTTCAATATAAAACATACCAGATGTAGAAGCACCGCCTTTTCCCTTCTTGAGGGTGGCTAGATACTCCTTGCAGTTTCTCTTCCAATGCCCGTCTTTACCACAGAAGTGGCACTCTCCTTTGGGCTTCTTCACTTCCGTTCCCTTGGACATGGCTTTCTTACCTTTCTTGGGATGTTTAGGATTGGGAAAATCCCTTTCCTTTTCTTCGATCCCTCAATTACAAGAGCCGGTATGGTCTTGTCTTTCTTCATATTGGGCTCAACTGACTTGAGCATATTTGCAAGCTCTTCAAGAGAGGTTTGCAAGACATTCATCTGATAGTTCATGATGAACTGTGAATAACTTTCTGGGAGGGATTGAAGAATTAAGTCAACACTTAATTCGTTATCCATCGCAAATCCAATACTAGAAAGTTTGGTAATGTAGCCAATCATCTTGACACAATGTGTCATGACTGATGTGCCCTCTTGCATCTTGTAACGATATAACAGCTTAGATATCTCGTAGCGTTCGCACCTGGTTTGTTTCCCAAACAATTCCTTTAGGTGCATGATGTTGGAATTGGCATTCATCTCCTCATGTTGCCTTTGTAATTCCGATGTCATCGATGCAAGTATGATGCATCCGGCATGATCGTCATCAGCCTTGTGCTTCTGATAAGCATCAATTTCCTCGATGGGAGCATCATCTTCAGGGACAGGGGGTATCGGTGTATCAAGTACATACCCAATTTTCTCGAACTTCAAAACAATTTTGAGGTTACGAAACCAGTCGGTGAAGTTTGAACCATTCAGTTTGTTATCGGTAAGAATGTTTTGCAGATTGGTTTTAGTCATGATTTTAAGAGTGTGTGTTTAAACAAAACCTGAGAATGAGAGAGAGTAAACGTATGTCATTCATTTGCTTTAAAGTATAACAATCTAAAATTATAGGCCTTTTAATTTATTTCAGATTGCTCACACTATTTTGCCAAATTAATAGCCCTCCATATTAATTCGAAGAATTTCACAAATCCTTTAGTGAGCTAGGATCCTAACTCCTGAGATTTCGCCTTGAGTTTGCTCAACAAGCTAGTCTCATTTGTTAGGTAGATTCATGTAATCAATCACATCTTGAATGTGACTCCTAGGTTATTGGGTTACTAACCACATTAGTAACTAATATGCTATTCACATTAATCCCAACCATATTGCCCATTAGTTTATGACAACATGAGTTTGCTCATCCAATTATCATAATCTAATTTAAGTATTACCCAATATTCATGAAAGAATGACTTTCGATAATTCAGGTGTTACCATAAGACCCCGAGCTTGAGTTTGCTCAACAATCCAAAGGCCCCCAGTATTGCCGGCTGAATTATAATATTAGGGAGGGGCAACCGATTTTAATAACTTGCTTATTTACTTAACTTTTTGACGAGGGATTTTATTTAAGTCTCATAATCTAACTTAGTCTTGATTTTCTTTAGCATACATCAGACACACATACATTCACATACATTGGCGTTATGGACATATCATCTAAATTATTCCGTCGAGCCAGAGACGGAATAAAAGGGCAAACCTAAGGAAATACTAACTATTACATATTTCTCTTTAGGTCCTCCGTCTTCTCCATGGCGCCTTGAAATTACATATTAATTTCTATACTACTATAAGAAAACTTCAATTGAATTGAAGGGAATCAGATGAGAGGAGAAATTACAATAGATAGTAGAAAGGCAGGACGCGCAGGCCCTATTTCAAAAATACCAAAAGACTAAAAGAGGGTCCAAATATGTCCATAACTCCAAACATGCATAGACTCAATTAAATAAATTTAATTGGTTGATTACATAACCGGCTTATGTAATATTTAGGTTAATCACATTAACTCGTCAAATTAACTTTCATTCAATTTTACTTCTAATCGTTTTGTATCTTTATATTAATCCTTAGATTAATATAACCATATAAAACGTCGATTATGCATGTCCCAATTATTTTGATTTCAATTCATTTAACACTTTGATTTACAACTTGGTAAAAACAAACTTTTAAACGATTTTTTTTTTCATTCGATAATTAAAACAGAAAACTATTAATTTCCGAAACATATATATATATATATATATATATATATATATATATATATATATATATATATATATAAATTATATTCAAGCCAATTTTAACAATTAAAATCAAGTGGGATTCGGGCCGAGGCCCGAAACTAGGCTGCTGCCGTTTGGCAGCAGCCCCGCGGTTGCGCACGCGGCTGCCGCCGCGAGGCAGCAGCCGCGCGACAGCGGCTGGTCGCGCCGTGAGGCGCGACCCGAGCCGCTGTCGTATTTATTTTTTTTTATTTTTTTTAAAAACATATATATATATATATATCAGATTTTAAAACGGTTTTAAAAAACGATTTTCAGAAATAGGAAAAGCTACAATAGATTTCCGTTTTATCTTTTAGAATTAATAAAACTAATTTTATTAACCTAACTATAAAACTAATAGATTTTGTTATAATGATTATCAACCGAAATAATTAGGAACATACGCATAATCTATTTTAATTAACAATTAACTAAAATTTATTTATCTTTAGAATTAATTAATCAAACTATTTGTTAATTAATCCTAACCATAAATATTTATTCAATCCTATTGAAAAACTTCTAAATTTTCATATATGAAATAACGGATTTAACGATGACTCTGATACCACTGAAGGAAAATAAGGCTAAGGTATAGCAGCGGAAATATAAAATTTTTAGCCTACTTCCTTTTAACCATAGGATCCGTTAATCGTTATTTCATATAAAGAGGGATAAGAAGAAATACCTTTTGAAGAACAATCTACCATTGTTAAAGAAGCGCCCACAATTCTTCTCCGAGTTCCCAAGCACGAAGTATAACACGGTGAGGTTAAGTTAGAATCAACCGTATGAGATGCAACCAAAATAGATTGCCTCTAATTAACCAACACAAGATCAAAGAAAAGGGAGATAGATGAAATTAATCGATCGATGGAAGCCGTATGAATTCTTGTCCACGAACTAGGGGAGTCGAATTCTCTTTCTCTCTCTTACTTGCAATTTCGAAAATCACAAAGGGGTAGTATATGGCTTAGTCGAAATTCATGTAGTAGGGGGGTATATATAATAACTTGTATCTAAACCCTAGTTAGATAGGAATAGGTTACTTAATAGAAATTCAATTCGGAATAGGATTCCCAATTATTATCTTATAATATATCTAATATATCTAGGATAATAATAAATAACCTAATTGGATAATAATAGGAGTATATTAATCTAATTAAAACTCCTAACTTAATTATCTCTTAATTAATTTAATTCACAAACCTAATCAAATTAGGATTAATGGAATTAAAATAATTCCTTATTTATTATATATAAATTTCGGCCCCCCTCTATTTAAATGGGCCTTACTGGGCTCAATTGGGCTTCCATCTATTAATGACATCCATCTCTCTTTTGGTTCCAAGTCTTATGTGTGATCCATTAGGTTCTTACTACTTCTGGCCGTATGCAACTATTAAATTAATTTCTTCAAGAATTATATTTAATCCTTGCATAACGGAATGATGTACTGAGTATGTTATTGGCAAGTCTGTAATCATTCCCCCAGAGTCCGTTAAGAAGACAGGTTGATTCTGTCGTTAACCCTTCCGTATTAGTTACGGTATAATTCGATCCTTTATCAACTACATCCTTGAACTGAATCTTATGACTATGGGTGATGTCAAGTCACATATAGCGAGACGTTCGTTTTACTTGTATAGGCCGACTCAACTCAAATAGATAGGTTAAGTGAAATTTGTATTTCTTACTCTTAAGCTATCACCTTGCAAGGATTTAGAGTCGAGTCTTCCACAAGCGATCCTTGGATGTATCTCCCATTAATCGGGAGTGATAAATGCTCAATCCAATGTATAACTACCCTGAAATTACCTCCTGTGACACCCAACCTTTGCAGTTCACACCCCAGAGTCATCTCTGTTAAGGATCGTGGGACCGCAGGATCAAAGTCTCACATTCAGTAATTCAGGATGACCAATTAACATTCCTTTGAGTCTGAGGATTAGTTATACTTATTAATACCAATGAGATGAACATGTGACAAGGATGAATCTACCCATCCTGTTATCTCAAATCGGATCCCCAATCCTAATGAACGATATTTCATCGGATCTATGTAACTGTCCAGATATCTATATATATGAAGCTTGTGAGATCAGCTTTCTGTCGGACAGAAGACATTGTTACATACAAGTCTCAACCGTGATATATCAATCCTAAACATATCACTTGACTTGGGGTGGTTTTAAGTTTATTAGTTTATTATAAAGTTTTGTCTCACTTCATGCTTGTATGAACACTTTATAATCACTTTAAACAAACTTACGGATTTCCTTTTATTAGACTTTATTTAGTGCTTAAAAGGGATTGCCTTTATATATAGTTATAAAACATATATCTCATTAAAACAAATGATACAACAACAACAACAACAAAGCCTTAGTCCCGAAATGATTCGGGGTCGGCTAACATGAACCATCATATAAAACCGTGAAAATCAAGTCGTGTCAGCGACACAGATTCGCTCCCTCCACTCCGTCCTATCCACTACCATATTTTCCTCAATTCCCAATAAACTCATATCACTCTCGATCACCCTCCTCCAAGTTTGCTTAGGTCTTCCCCTACCCCTCACCACTACATCCCTTTGCCACTCTTCGGTTCTCCTAACCGGCGCATCAAGCGCTCTACGTCTCACATGGCCAAACCACCTTAGTCGGTTTTCTCTCATTTTATTCTCAATAGATGTAACCCCTACTTTTGTCCTAATTATTTCATTACGCACCCGGTCCTTTCTCGTGTGACCACACATCCATCTCAACATACGCATCTCCGCCACCGACATCTTATGGATGTGGCAGTGTTTCACTGCCCAACACTCTGTACCATATAACAAATGATATAAAGAACAATTCATTTACATTAAGTTTGTATCCTGCAACAATTGTCTATAGGGCACTAAACCCCAACAAATTAATCAAAAGTGTTCTCCAGAACATATGAACACTCTCAACACTGATCATATCGCCAGACTCATAAGCTTGTTTGATCTCGCATGCACATGGTATCTGATGAGAGGTTCTCAATACACATCCACAACGCGCATTCACTTCATGGCTCAAACTTCTCATGCGAGCTAACTCAACATTGATCAGTTGCATGCAGTAGTGTGAGA
This sequence comes from Euphorbia lathyris, assembly GCF_963576675.1. Classification (NCBI taxonomy): domain Eukaryota; kingdom Viridiplantae; phylum Streptophyta; class Magnoliopsida; order Malpighiales; family Euphorbiaceae; genus Euphorbia; species Euphorbia lathyris. The sequence continues at coordinate 62,636,142 of NC_088915.1, forward strand.
CTTTGCATACCAGGTAGTTAAAAGGGAATCCGGAGTAAGAGACTCCTTTACGAAGCCTGGACTGCTCAAGCATGTACCTAATAAGAACATAAACATACTATCAGTTAACTGAGATTTACAAATACATGATAAGAATACAAACATGTTCCAATAGAACCTATTAAAAATACCTGATATGAGTTGCCTGGGCTTCTATCTGCTTATGAACCTTTTGCCATACCGTATCCAGTGATCCTGTGGATGTATTGAGCCATTGCTTTAGACTCGCATGTTCGCTCTCCACACGACAAGTGGTTGTGTTGCCAAAATGTAAGAAATTTTTCGTCCATGCAACAAAAAACTTCTCCTTATGCACCAACCACGTCTCCTCAACGTACGAGATAAGAGTTTGGTACCTGCTCATCGAATCCTGCATCTTGCCCAGATTTTCCTCATACTCCGCAATGGATAAAGATTCAATTAATGTTCTCCATTTTCCATTCTTGAATTTACCGGCAATTGATTTGTCTCCCATAATTCTGTACGCCCGATCTTCTACATCCTTGTTTATATGCCAGGTGCATAGCAAATGTGCTGTATGTGGGAAAACCTCCAGAATCGGTTTCAACAACCCCAACTCCCTATCACTGACGATAACAGTCGGGTTGAGATCAAACCCAATCAAAACCCTCAGCCGCTGCAGGACCCAACGGTAACTTCCTTCAGTCTCATCTTTAATGATGGCATATGCGATCTTGAAATTGTTATTGCAAGGCGTCATCCCAATAATTTCAACAAATGGCATTTTGTACTTGTTGGTTTTGTATGTGGAATCAATGCCGATGTACCAGTGATAAGTCCTGAATAAATCTACTGATTCTGGATGTGCCATAAACACATGTGTAATGACGCTGGAATCACCCTCAGTTTGCGTATAATGAGCATACTTGTTCTCGAGAGCGATATGATAGAACTGACTAGCCAAGTCTCTACCTTCAAACCCATCCTTCCTCATCTTATCTCTATAGTTGTAAACATGTTTAATTGTTGGGTGGTCTTCAGGATGCTTTTCTTTAACGGCTGCTAAAATAGCACAAGGCTTTGCTTGAGCCGAACTCATATCACGAACGATTAATTTAGATGCGATACTGAGTCCGCTCATCTACCGACTTCCCTCTGGATACACACGTAACGAATGATTGTGCTGACCAGTTAATCCAGCCTTAGCCTTTATCCCCCAACCAGTAAGGTCTGACCGTTGATAGGCTTTAATCTCAAATTTACACCTGCACGCTTTAGTTTTCGTTTTTCGTATTAACCCTACGTCATCTGTTTTCCCTCTGTAGCGTTCACCCCGTGAACATCTCAATTGCTTTTGCTTTCCACCATTTTTATGCGAAGATATTGTAATCTCAAACCCAATTCGAATAGCTACCTGTTTTGCCCAAGTAACAGCATCTTCACACGAAGGGAAAACGGTGTCCGTTATAAAACGAGAACTGTAATCAATGCCGTCCGGTTGCCAATCTTCTAACGGTTCCTGAATATAAAAAAAATGCATAATATGTATTAACAATACGCACAAAAATATTAAAAAATGGCATTCGGTTGCATAATAGGTATTAACAATACATGCAAAAATTTAAAAATATAAATTTAGGGCTTAGTCGGGTTAAAAATTACAATTACGAGCTTGTTCGGGCCTCGTATAGGCTAAACGGACAGGTTGCCCCGTTAAAATGCAAAAAATTGGGCAAATTATGCCTAAAGGGGCAGCCTGCCCATTCCACCATAGGTCGGAACGGGCAGGTCACGCCGCTCGTCCGACGGCGGAACGAGCGGCATGCGCCGCTCGTTCCGCAGGCCGAACGGGCAGCGCGCTCTGCTCGTTCGGCTGGTGGAACGAGCGGCGCATGCCACTCGTTTCGTAGGCCGAACGAGCGGCGCATGCCGCTCGTCCGCACGGCCGAACGGGCAGTTCGTCCGTTCGGCCGTGCGGACGAGCAGCATCCGGCGCCCGTTTAGGCTAAATCCAATTAAAAAAAAATTAAAATTTAATAAACGAAATTTTAATTTAAATTTATATCGTAGGATTACCTCGTGTACGAAATCATGGTCTTCGGGAATGCTCGGGTCCATTTTTGTCCAATTAGTGTTTTTAGGCTTGGGAGAGAAAGAGAGGAAAAAAAAATTTTGATTTTTGAGTTTAAATTATAAGGAGGGCATAATTGTCAAAATAGTACGGTGGTTGGAAAAAATATTACGGTATATAGCAATACCCCTTAGATAACTAAGAATCGCCCGACTATCCTAGTCTACAAATTCCACTCCGCTCTAAAAAGGCGGATGCTCCATTGGAAAATTGAAACCATGAAGACCACGTCTTTACTGAAACGGTGAATCCACTCCTCCTAATCTGAAATTGGGCATGCTAGAATTGTATTATACAGCCCATGTGTTCGATCAATTTACCCAATGGTAGAAAACCACTGGAACTCGAAATTATCTCGCTATCGGGAAATGCCACTGCTCCGAGCAGTGGCTTACTTACCCATCACCAAAGTTCTCTTTGGTAACTCTTCCATCCTATATGAATATCACGAAGCTATCTAAACTCATTTGGTAGCCATTGATTAGTTTCGTGGACCGTATAGGTTTAGCATCCAAATCCAAGTCTCCAACACCTGGTTGATTTGCTGTATGCTCAAAGTCAAACACCATTTTTCATCCCGCCCAAAAAAGGCCAATACTTTATCTACCTCTGTTGACTTGTACCTATAGCTGTGAACTATGAGTATTGATGTCAACGAGGGTGGATCAATGGAAAAAATTTGGCATGAAGCGAACTATTTCTTTTTTTTAATAATCAAATATTGCGGCCGGCTGATTTTCGGACTAAAGCACGCAGCACACTTGTGTGACACTATCTGTATCCTCTTTCTCCGCTATTTCCTTGTCTTTGATTGTTTAACCATTCATTTTCTGTCAATTAGTTTGCAGAAGGGAGAATTATGGCTGCGACTTTCGTAGGAGGCTCAGTTCTTTCTGCTTTTCTTCAGGTTTTGTTCGATAGAGTGGCTTCTCGCGAGGTTTTGGACTTCTTCAGTAGTCAAAAGCTCAATGATGGACTCCTTATGAAGCTCAAGACTATAATGATATCTGTGAATGGCCTGCTTGATGATGCTGAGGAGAAGCAGATTACTAAGTTGAGTGTGAATGCGTGGCTTGATGAACTCAAAGATGCTCTTTACGAGGCGGATGACCTGTTGGATGAGATTGTTTATGAAGCTCATCGATCAAAGTTGGAAGCTTCAACTCAAACTGTCACATATCAGGTGCGGAACTTTTTCTCTTTTCGTGATCGATTTAGCAAGGACATGGAGGTTAATATAGAGAACATTCTTGATAGACTTGAGTATCTTGTAAACCAAAGGGATGCTCTTGGTCTGAATTTGAAAGAAGGTCTAGGAGAAAAACCATCAATACAGAAGATACAAACAACTTCTGTAGCGGATGAATATGGTTTTTATGGTAGGGATGGTGATAAAGGGACCTTGATTGAGTTGCTATTATCTGAAAATGCAAATGGCAATGCTGCTTTATGTGTGATTCCAATTGTGGGTATGAGTGGCATTGGTAAAACTACCCTTGCTCAGCATATTTATAATGATAGTAGAGTGCAAGATTGGTTTGATCTTACAGCATGGGTTTGTGTTTCAGAAGATTTCAATGTTTTCAATATAACAAAAGATATTTTTGAAGAGATAACTTCAAAAACTTCTGAAGCCAACACTTTGAATAAGCTTCAAGTTGAGCTAAAAGTAAGATTGAAGGGGAAAAAGTTATTACTTGTTTTAGATGATGTGTGGAATGATAAGTATGATGATTGGGACATGTTACAGAGACCTTTGAGAGCTGCTGCTCGAGGAAGTAAGATAGTCATAACCACTCGTAACCAAAGTGTGGCATTGGTTACCAGGACAGTTCCAACTCACCATTTAAAGGAATTAACCGATGAGGACTGTTGGTTTTTGTTTGCAGAACGTGCTTTCAACAATGGAAATTCTGGCTCACGTTCAAACATGGAAGAAATTGGTAAAAAGATAGTGAGAAAATGCAAAGGTCTACCTTTGGCTGCAAAAGCACTAGGGGGTCTCTTGCGATCCAGAGGAAATGCCAAGGAATGGGAAAAGGTGTTGGAGAGTAGTATATGGGATTTATCAAATGATAACATTCTTCCAGCTCTAAGATTGAGCTACCATTGTCTCCCATCTCATCTGAAGCGTTGTTTTGCTTATTGTGCAATATTTCCCAAGGATTATCACATTCGAAAGGAGAAATTAATTTGTTTGTGGATGGCAGAGGGTTTTTTAGGCCAACCAAAAGGAAATAAGGATTTGATGGAAGTTGGTGAGGAGTACTTTGATGATCTAGTGTCAAGGTCTTTCTTTCAGAAATCAAATCGTATTTATCAGTATTTTGTCATGCATGATCTCATAAATGACATGGCAAAGTTTGTGTTTGGCGAATTTTGTCATAGATTAGAGGATGATAAGAAGTGCAAGATCACCAACAGAACTCGTCATTTATCATACTTAAGGACTAGTTATGATGCCCTGGAAAGATTTGAGGCGGTCTATAATGCTAAGTTGTTACGTGCATTCATACCTGTAAGTTTGTTACGCTATTGGGTTCATGCAGGCATCGAAGAAATCGACAGTAAAGTAGTACATGATTTGTTGCCAGTGCTTAGACGTCTACGAGTTCTATCCCTGTCACATTATGGTAATATAGTTGCAATACCAGATTCAATTGGTGAACTTAAGCATTTACGATATTTAAGTTTTACTGACACACCAATTAGAAGGCTACCTGAATCTATAACTAGTTTGTACAACTTGCAAACTTTAATTTTGAAAAGGTGCAAGTACCTAGTTGAATTGCCAGCTGACATTGTGAAGTTAATCAACTTGTGTTATCTTGATATTACAAACACACGCTTGAAAGACATGCCACTTCGCTTGGGGAATCTAACAAAGCTATGGAAGTTAACTGATTTTGTTCTGGGGAGCCAAACTGGTTCTGGCATTACAGAGTTGGGGGAGCTTCAACATTTGAGGGGAAAGCTTCGATTTTGGAATCTACAGAATTTGGTGGATGCTAGAGATGCTTTGCAAGCCAACTTGAAGGGTAAAAAACACCTTGAAGAGCTGCAGTTTAGATGGGATGGTGACACTAATAATTCGATGCATGACAGAGATGTTCTCGAGCAATTAAAGCCGCACAGCAACATAGGGAGTCTTCTAATTGTTGGTTATGGGGGTACAAGGTTTCCTGATTGGTTAGGAGATTCTACTTTCTTGAATATTGTATCATTAAAACTTAGTGGTTGTAAATATTGCTCTGTATTACCGCCACTTGGGCAGTTGGTGTCTCTAAAAGTGCTAATGATCAGAGAATTTGATGCTGTTGTAGTGGTTGGTTCTGAGTTCTATGGCAATTGCAAGAACGCCAAAAAGCCATTTGCATCCCTTGAAATTTTAAGGTTTGAGAGGATGCCACAGTGGCAGGAGTGGATTCCTTGTGGTGATGATGAAGCTTTCCCTTGCCTTCAAAAGCTCTCGATCAAAAAATGTCCCAACTTCACTCATACCGTACCCAGTTATCTTCCTTCTTTAACAACACTGGAGATTGAGGGATGCCAGAAACTTCAAACTTCACTTCCAAGGGCTCCAATAATTGTTTCAATTAAGTTAGTCGATGAGTCTCGTCATTTGTGGTTCGGAAAAGTGACTTCTGGTTTGCAGCGTCTCAAAGTGGAGAAGTTCAAAATCCTTCCTCCTGATTCAGTCCACTCTCTTGCTTCTCTGCTGACCGAAATTGCTGGTCCTTCTGTTACTTTTGATGAAATTATAATCAGAAACTGCCATTCATTCAAGTGCTTCCCATTAGAGCTTTTTCCAAAGCTAAAGACTCTCAGTATCAAGGGATGTCCAAATATGGAATCACTATCAGAATCAGGACTTGGGGGGGAATTCTTATATTTGAGTTCGTTAGAAATCATTGACTGCCCCTCTTTAGTATATCTTCCTAGAGGAGGATTAGATGCAGCAAATTTGACAAGGCTTCAGTTTCGGGACTGCTTTAATCTGAAGTCTCTGCCAGAAAGTATGCACCTTCTTCTTCCTTCTTTGGTGGATTTAAGATTATTTCATTGTGAAGAGCTGGTGTCATTTCCAGTTGGGGGCCTGCCATTGAAATTACAAGTACTTTGGATTCATTTTTGCAACAAACTGATTTCCAACTGCAACCAATGGGACTTGCAAAAGCTTTCCTCACTGTCAGAGTTTCTTATTGGCACCATCATGGACATGGAATCCTTCCCAGAAGAGAAGCTTCTGCCCTCGAGTCTTACCTCTCTCACCATCTCAAGTTACAAGAATCTTAAATCTTTGAACTACAATGGACTTCAATGTCTCATCTCCCTCAGAGAATTGACCATAAAAAACTGTCCTAGTTTGACTGAGCTGCCACAGCTCCTTCCTTCCCTTGTAAAATTGGTGATCTTCAATTGCCAAGAACTCGGATCATTTCCAGCTGGGGGTCTGCCATCTAACTTAGAATCACTTGTGGTCCAACGTTGCAGGAAGCTTATTGCCTGTCGCTTACAATGGGGTTTGGAAAGACTCCCCTCTCTTTCAAATTTAACAATTGGCAAGGATGAAAATGTGGAATCCTTTCCTGAAGAAATGCTGCTGCCTTGTACTCTTACCTCTCTTAAAATTAAGGAGTTTAAAAATCTAAGCTCTCTGAACTATAGGGGGATTCAGCATCTGTCCTCTCTCAGAAAGCTGAAGATCAAGAAATGTAGTAAACTCCAGTCCTTGCCGCCTGAGGGATTGCCATCGTCTCTTACCTCTCTAATTATCTCTGGTTGTTCTACACTTAGAGAAAGGTGTCAACGAGGCGAGGGGGAAGATTGGCCCAAGATTTCTCACATTCCCTCCATAGAAATCAACGGTGTTTCCATCAATGAGATAAATGACTAGTTGAAGTTCTTTGGGATTCATCCTATAGCACAAGATAAGGTATGGTTCATTGCAATTTCAATATCAGTTTCTTTCTTTTTTGGGGTTTTTTTCCCGGCTGTCTGCTTTGAATTTTCATGCAATGTTCTTATAGTTCATTCTGAACAAGCTTTCCTTCTTTAGGTTCATCATTTAAGTCGCACTAGCTAGTACTCATAATTGTGAAACATAGGCATTTTAGTTTTTCATATTCTTGTGAAGCATTTCAATCTTCACAAAGAATACAGGAGGCAGTTTGTAGTGCAAATAATTTTCTGCTCATTTTGCAATTGCTTTCTTAAACTTGCCTAAGATTCTTACTTAAGTTATCTATAAGTCCATTGTTCTTTTCATTTCTGCTGCTTATAGTAGTTCTCTGAAAAAAAAAAAAATTCATTAAAACTTGAAACGTGGTGTCATACAGAATTTGGTATGTTGAGGTCTGTAGTTTGTTGTACCACAAATAGCATTGGTTCTCACACTCATAGCTTAACTGCAGGATTTTTGGGCAAGAGAAAATTCAAGAAGATGAATAAGGTACTTCGTAGTGACTGCACGTTCAGTTTCAACAACTAATGTGGTCATTGCAACACAGTTAGTGCCATTCTATGGTTTTGTGAACATTTTGTCCGTTGTCAGTTTTGGAGAATTCGCTATCGAACAGCCATTATCTTTTAATGCCAATCAGAGTTTGAATCAGAAGCCTCTCTAACATCCACCAAAGTTGTTTAATTCCTTGTTGAAGACTAAATATTTTGAACTCCATCCTTTTACTTTCATTGCTCTAGAATTCACGCATTTATGTCATGCTCCACTTGCACACTTATAAAGCAGTCTTACTGGATTTTGATATTATGTCACAAATTTAGAGAGAAAATCTGGATACAGTTTTTAAAGAGAAGAAATCTGTCATCTCATTGAAAGGTTTAACCTATGTATACAAAATGACTGTTAACAGATTTGAACTGAATTGCTACTTTCTAGGAGCTAATTAAGAGAGCTAATTAAGGAGAGCCCAATTACCGTCTAATTACTTTCAGCCAGTTCTATTTATAAAAGTGGGTTACAGTTCTATAAACAGCACCTGTTCATTTTAGACGGTTGAACTTGTTTAATGACTAAATGCTAATTAAATAGAATGAAAATAATGATATACTTTTTCTAATATTATTTCCTAAATATCACTTTAGACAATTGAACTTGTTTAATGACTAAATGCTAATTAACCAAAATGGAAATAATAATATACTTTTTCTAATATTATTCCCTAACTATCTTTTTTTTTTGAACCAAAACAAATGTATTATTAATCACTGGAAATGGCATCCCAAATTAGAATGCCTTGAATGTTTACAGGTAAAGAATAATGAATAAAAGAATTAGCATAGGACTGAGCAAGCCTTGCAAGAGCATTAGCTGCTTCGTTCGCTAACCTTGAAACGAAAACCACCGAAAACCTTGGGTGGTTGTTAAGTAACCTTCTGACTTCCTGAATCACACTATCAAATTCTGTTAAATCTCGATGGTTTGACATAATGGCGTCAACCACATTTTTAGCATCGGACTCGAAGATGATTTCAGTGTGATCTATGGAGCTAGCCCATAAGATACTCTCTTTTAGTGCCAGTGCTTCCGCAAGTCGGACTGTAACTGATCCTTGCATGTACGAGCTATAGCCTGAGATGAAGTTACCCTCGCTGTCCCTGAGGATTGCTCCCGCCCCAAAGGATCCTGTATCGACGAACATAGCCGCATCTGTGTTGCATTTGATGACTCCGGCCGCTGGTTTTTTCCATTTGGAGTGCCGCCTCTGGTTTGTTGTATCTGTCTCGCTATTGACCTCGCCTTCGGAAGATTTTCGCTCAACTTGCATCGGAGCTCTGCTGTCATTAAGTTCTGTAGCAATGTTCAAACGCGGAATTAATCCACTCGAACCAGTATGTATTCCGCAATCAGCAGTGACGGGTCTATCATCCCTGTTTCTTTCTGCAGTAGCTGATCTGCGGACCCTATGTTGCGCATAACAATCTCTTTGTTGAGGGAGATTTTCAAATACCGGTTCCGGGTCACTCGTACTTGCGGCAAGGTGCAGTCTCGCATCAGATTGAAGAATTTCGCCAGAATTATCAGTTGCTGCGCTCCTCACACCAGAAACAGCAGCAGGTACGCCATGAATTTCTGCTGTTATTCTTCGATTACCTGCAAATAAACCTGCACAAAAGCCAGTTAAATCTTCGCCCCCTCCACCGTCTCCCTCCATCCCTCCCTTTTTACTCCGCTGGGCATTCATCCAGTCATCAAAAAAATTCAGCACATAAGCCATAACTTCACGCGGATTCCTTTTGTGCGAGTTCCACAGCACTTCGTACCTCACTGTCCAAATGGCCCAGAGCACAGCAATATTGAACTTTATTAACTCGTTATCACTCTTCTTAAGCATATCAACAACCCAATCCTCCACTCTATCCCACTCTTCTCTAGGAGCGTCAGCTCCCATCAACAGCCAGCATTGTTTTGCGTAATCGCACCCAGAGAATAAGTGTCAACCATGCTCCAAGTCATTTGGACATAATAAACAAGAAGTTGGTATCGGGACTCTCCTATCGGCAAGGCGAGTACGAAGGGGCAGAATCTCAGAGGCTACTCGCCATACAAACATCTTCACTTTAGGTGGTAAACTTTGCTTCCACAATTTAACCCAGCCTTGTTCCTCCCGATTCCTCCCACCATCCATGGCTTGTAGCCTATATCCAGACTTAGATGAGTAAATCCCATTAGCCGTGAAGTGCCAGATTAATCTATCTTCTCTGTTAGAGGGTGGGACTACCATCCTTCCAATCATAGAAGCAATCTCAGGTGCAAATATCAAAGTAATTTTACCGTGATCCCACAATCTCGTTCCTGGGATGAAGAGAGTGTTGACCGTTGTCTCAATATTGCTAACATTTTCAATTGGTCCCACACACAGATTCTCCCCTTCAAAAATCCAAGTATCACGATGAGCAAGAACTCTCTCCCCCCTCCCAACATGCCATCTCAGACCAGACTTCATCAACTCAATAGAACTCAATACACTTTTCAAACGAAACTGGGATTAGTGCCCAATTTGGAAGTTAGGAAAGTCTCTCTTGGGTAGTATTTTGCTTTGAACATGCGACTCACCACTGTATTCGGTTCATCTATCAATTTCCATGCCTGTTTACCAAGTAACGCCAGATTAAAGTCCCGTAATTCACGAAATCCTAATCCCCCGTCCCTTTTCAGCTTGCAAAGTCTCTTCCATTCAAACCAGTGTATCCTTTTACTGCCATCCTCCTTCGTACCCCACCAGAATGAATTCATCATCTTTTGTAGCTCATCACATGTAGACCTGGGTAGCAAGAAGGTGCTCATACAGAACGTTGGAAGCGCCTGGGCCACAGACTTAAGCAGCACCTCCTTTCCCGCGGTTGATAGAAAACGAAAGGTCCAGCTATTCAGCCTTTTTGCCAATCTCTCCTTCAAAAAGCCAAAGATTGATCTCTTAGATCTACCTATCAAGGAGGGGAGACCCAAGTAACACCCGGTATCAAGAGGACTATGCACCCGGAGGGTATCACTAATCACCTCTTTAAGCTCAATTCTCACATTCGAACTAAAGAAGATTCCAGATTTTCTTAGATTCACCGCCTGACCCGACATCTCCTCATATTCAGCAAGCAAACTTCGCACTTTTACACATTCCTCCTCTGAAGCCTGAAAGAACAGGAAACTATCATCTGCAAAAAATAGGTGAGTGACACTCGGGGCACCCGGACAAATCCGACAACCCGTAATCTCTCCCCTACTTTCAGCTCTTGTGATCAGTTGGGACAGTACCTCAGCGCACAATAGAAAAAGATACGGAGATAGAGGATCTCCTTGATGAAGACCTCTATCAGGGACAACCGGGCCAACCATGCTCGCATTAATCCCTATAGAGTATGAAACCGTTGTTACGCAGAGCATAATCCACTCAATCCATTTTTCACAGAAACCCATCTTCCTCATTGTCTCTCTTAGGAATCCCCAATCCACCCTATCATAGGCCTTGCTAATATCAATCTTCAAAGCCACCTCACCCTTGACGCCTCTACTTTTCCTCTTCATGTAATGAATAAGCTCGAAGGCTATCTGTACACTATCAATTAAAGACCTTCCAGGCACAAAAGCAGATTGATTTTCAGAAATTAGCTCAAGAAGTATCAATTTCAGCCTATTAGCCAAGACCTTTGCAATTATTTTGTACAAAACATTGCATAGAGAGATTGGCCTTAGATCTATCATTCTACGAGGGTCCTCGCATTTAGGGATCAGAGTGACAATGGTATCATTCAAGTTAGCAGGAAATTCATTCTTATTAAGCCAATCAGAACAGGCAGCAAAAACATCCATACCAATCAAAGGCCAATAAAATTGGAAAAAACCTGGACTAAATGTTAATTAACCAAAATGGAAATAATAATATACTTTTTCTAATATTATTCCCTAACTATCATTTTAGACAATTGAACTTATATAATGAACAAATGCTAATTAACCAAAATGCTTAATTTTTTTAGAGAAAAGTTGTTAAAAACAAATTAGGGGATGAGAATTAGCCCATTTTAGGCAGGATTTTCAGATGATCATGGATGCAATTAATTGCAACTTGAAAAGGCAGAAAGCTAAACAATTTGTAGGATTGGAACATAAGGCTAATTATGATTAGAACAAGTGTAGGACAATAGGACCATAGGTTTACAAGTAAATTACACAGAAAACCCTGTTTTTTTCTCCCCATATTATTTTATTTTGTCCCCCCTCAATCCCTTATATCAATGTAGGGCAATTACACAGAAAACCTATGTTTTTTCTCCTAATATTATTTTACTTTTTTCCCCTTCAATCCCTTACATCAAAGTGTAAATGTTATTTTATTTTTTATTTCTTTTCCCTCTGCACCCTCACTTATTTTTTTTGGAGAAATTACACAGAAAACCCTTTTTTTCTCTCCCAATATTATTTTATTTTTTCCTCCTTCAATCCCTTACATCAAACTGTAAATATTATTTTATTTTATTCCCTTTAAATTAAAAAAGCTATTATCCAATTTTATAATTTTTTCGATTTAATTAAAAAGTCAATTTTTTTCTTACATCAAAATGTCAATATTATTATTTAATTTTAAGGGTTTTGATTTGGAATTTAATTTGAGGGTTTTCATTTAGAAAATCAGCGTTGAATTTATAAAAATTTAAATGTTTCTTCTTTTCTTTCACGTTTGACATTTTTAATTTTATAGTCCACAAACCAAAACGAAGAAGTTTTATGATACAAAAGGGAAAAAAAAATTGCCCAGCTCTAACAAGCTGGACGTTAAAAATTACTACAATCACCGTACTAATTTTATCCCTCCCTCTCCCAGTTATAGAATCCTGGCTCCGCCAATGATGTTACATATACTTAACATTGCCTTATTGATCCATTGCTCCTTGATAGATACTCGCTTTAGAAATCATTAATGTCTCCATTATTTTTGGAAGAAGCAACAAGATATAGAAGAAGATAAAACCGTTCAGTCTCCAAAATTTTACACAATTTATCACCAAGTATTCAATAGGTAACAATTTAAATAGAATGTGATGCTAATTAAAGTTTAAGAAATACTATAAATGATTTATTTGAATGATGGAAAATGTTTGACCACTAAGGAAAAAAATTATATTATATGCCTGACGCACCATGTTATTTATATGCCGGATCAGTAATTTGATACCACATTACACCTCAACCAATCAAATATTAATACGATGTAATTAATTACTTATTTATAAAAAAAAACTACATCTTAACATATAAATTCTAGATTCTAAAAAACATAAATTCAAGTACTTGTGAGTGTGTCCTACGGGCTAGCAAGGTGGAAGGAAAGGAGTTTGTCATTTACAGGTAGAACAACTTTGATCAAATATGTTCTCTCTACTTTACTGGCTTACTCTATGCAGACTATTGTGTTTCCTATGAGTGTCTATTGGAATTTGGATTTGATTAGTCGGTGATTTCTTTAGCGAGCTCAGATAGGGGACGAAATGTCAACCTGGTGAAATGGGGCTTCTTCTCACATATTAGTGCATCTTATCCTCAAGAGAAATGATCTCTTGACGCTCTTAGTTGCCTTCCTTTCAACTTCATCCATGCTTAATCACTGCCCCTCTCCTCGTTGTGGCTAGCAATGTGAGAAGTCAAGACCCTCATGTCACTCTTCTCTAAATCGAGCATCTGACCAAAAAATAAACCAACTGTTACTTATGAAATTCTGGATCAGGACCTCGGAATCCCGTTTCTCATTCTGCGGGATCATTCACAACCACTCCACTGTTGGAGCTTTGTTCCGGGTCATCTCCTATTCCATAATCCAAGTGCTCGGGGAGGTAGGTTTTCGATCCCAGGTGTCTCATCGCCTTTCTTTCTCAAAAATTATATATACAATATTTATAATTTCAATTAATTAAACTTGTCCTTTTTCTTAATTAAGAAAGAATCAGAGAGAAAAAAAAATATATAGTTCCCTATATACTAATTTAAAACCTATAATAAAATTATAATTTGTCCCTAGTTATTATGCATGTATTTTATTTATTTATTTATTTTTTTTTGTAGCATGGGCAGTGCCTTTAATAACTAGGGATAGAGTGAGACTAAAAAAATAAGAAGAAGAAATACTTACGTGTTTTTTTTTAAAGTTATGTTTTGTTATATTTTTTTTTCAACCTCTAATTAAATATGCGATCCTACTTGAAAGTTACAATATACAATCATTTCATATGCAATGTATGTCTAAAATTAAATCTTACTTAATTAATGATTCTTTAATAGTTTTGGAAAACATACGGTTGCAAATTAATTTATATATATATAGAAATACACAATCAACTTCAAAGAAAATAAACATTAGCAAATATAAAAATTGAGTAGAGAATTATCAGTGGAAATTGGTATTATTGATGATGTACAAAAGCACATACAACCTTTTAGACTTATTTGCAGACCTTACAATTTTGGCCAAATTGTATAAATCGGAGTTTGCATTGCTTAAACTTTGCCTCATCATCTTTGATGGAGTGTAGTCGAAACCGACTTTTGGTGTCGTAAAGGAGACGGAAGTTCTCATTTGTCTTTGGAATTGACACAACATCCATGAAAGCAGAAGGATATGTTTTATCTGTCCTAACCTTCCTATCAATAAGAATATGTCACCATATGTGAGAGCATTTTTCAGCATGTTGCACAGAATTAGGATCAATGGCAAGCATGATCGAGATTTGTGATGTCCAAATGGTGTCTTGGGAGAAAATACACCACCAAGTTTGTCAAGCATCCAATGCTTTAGGACATTGAGCCTTTTCAAGTGTTTCTTCAAGCCCCTTGCCATTTTGAAGAATTAGGCGTTGCGACAGCTCTAGGTTCAGCCGAAGTTCCTCAGTCCATCTCCACAGCTGGTTTCAACGGAAATTCCTCGGTCTCTCTAGAATGTAACAAAGCAAGTTAATATGATTTTGATCCAAAATTCAAATCCTCATGGACAGTTTTGGATTCGAGTTTTCACCGGCGACATTCTGCAATCATTTGTAACATCCCAATTTTGTGCATTTCATTTCATATAGACATATGCATTACATGACATTAGAAGGAACATTAGAAGATAATATTTGCATTTTACATGTCATTATATCATTGAATATATATAAATAACAATATTAGGATAAGTGAAAGTATATGAAATATATGTGTAAGTATGTTTTAAAGTATAGGGACTAAATTGAATAATCTTAAAAATATAAGGACTAAAGTGTAATTTGCTAAATTTATAATTTAAATAAAATTATATATAATTTCAGATCTAATACTACTACTACTAATAATAATAATAATAATATTAATATTAATAATAATAATATTAATGAAAATGATAGTAGTGATAAAAGAGTAAAAACTAAATATATGTATGAGTAAATGGGGAAATACATCCAAACCATAAAGATAAGTTTGAGATTGATCATATGATGGATGATCATATAAATTCTCCAGAACTTTAGTGAGAGAAACACTTTTAGGAGAGAGAAAGTGACGAAAAAGAGAAGAAGAAGAAGAAGAAGTGGTAGAAGAAGAGAAAGGTATGCTTAGACATCTTTTTGCACAAATTATTTCATATTTCTAGAAGCTGATTTTGAGGAAGTTGAAGAGAAATCTTTGAGTCTATATCTTAGGTAAACCCCAAAATTCGTTTCATGCTATTTGGGTAAGTATACTATGAGATATGGTAGTATCAATCAGACTAGGTCTAATCTGAAATCTGTACTTGATTTGTTTCTTTTTGT
This sequence comes from Euphorbia lathyris, assembly GCF_963576675.1. Classification (NCBI taxonomy): domain Eukaryota; kingdom Viridiplantae; phylum Streptophyta; class Magnoliopsida; order Malpighiales; family Euphorbiaceae; genus Euphorbia; species Euphorbia lathyris. The sequence continues at coordinate 62,651,566 of NC_088915.1, forward strand.
ATAGTTTGGGACATCTTAGGTTCCGAATTTGAGGAAGGTATAAACATGAAAATTGATCCTTTATGTGTTGAGTAAGCCCCTGTAAAGTTTGGTTAGTATTGAATAAGTAAGTAGTGAGAAACTCACTAAGTAAGTATAGGTGTGCTGTGTTGCATAGGTGCTGAAACATGGTTAGGTTGTAAATTTTACTATAAATTATTTAGAGCTCCTAAAATTCTGATATTTGGATATATTATACCTCCGTATGTCTAGTTTTCGTACCAAAAAGAATCATATAAATAGAAGTTATACATTTTAAGTTATGAGTAAATTAGAAAAATTGGTATAAGCGAGTTGATGCTGAGATAGGACTTCAAAAGAAATTTTGCCATAAATTGGGTGGTTCTGTAAAAATGATAAAAGTTTAATATGATCTTCATATATGAGTTAGGAGTACAACAAAATTAGAATTAGGTCAGTTGGTTTAGTATAGAGAGAGTTACAAGACTTTTGGTATTGATGGGTCCTTGAGAAATATTATTTGATATTGAAGTTTATGGAATAAAAGAAGAATAAGAAAATGAAATTTGGTAAATAAATAATGATGTCTCTTTAATCATATGTTAAACTATACTTATAGGTACTCAAACCTTTGAAGATATTTCGGAGGAAGGTATAAGTCGTCGTCAATGAAGCTAGCGGCTTAGTCGTGAGTATAAACATGATATGAATACTTTGGCTTCTGAAGTTGTGATTGAAATGTTGATATGAATTGATACTTTGTGATATTGTGAATTGTTTTGCTATGTTGATGTGAATTGATACTTGATTGAATTACTTGTGATGGAATGACTTAAATGCAAAGTATGTGTACATGTTGCATAAAACGTAAATGGCGTTGTGACATACCAGTTTAGGCACTTATGACTACTTGATTATATGGACTACTTGGACCTATATGGTCAGATATACGGACTACTTGGACCTATATGGTCATTCACATGGACTACTTGATTACATGGACCGAAAGGTCGAATTATAAAATTACAAGGCTGTACAACAATACATGTGTTACCGTTTACCTGCTAGTTGATCCCGGGAAGTGTCTAGCTGGCGGTGTCACAACAAAATTAATAAAAAGTTTATCATTTGCATATGCATGAATTTATACGTGTGTATGTGTATGTGATTATAATTCATTGATTGTTTATGTTCACTGAGTGGCGACTCATATAAATCGCTAAATTTTTCAGTTGGTTGATGAAGTAGATGAACAAGAGTCTCTAGAAGGTCAGATATTGTAGATAGCATGGATGAAAGGTCGGTTGGCTGTGTTCCACCTCATTCTCTCTCCTCTCCTCACAAGCATGTAGTATACGTAAACTTTTGGACTAAATAAGTTTGTAAACTTTGTGTATATATATATATATATATATATATATATATATATATATATATATATATATATATATATTTACGTGTATGTGTTTAGTATTACTACGAGTATAAGCATAAATAAATACTTTGTCTAATGAATAGTCTAGGTAAAAAAAATATACGTATAGGTTGTTACATCATTTCTCGAATATACTTTGTTTTCATTTGATTTGGTGTGAGTTCTTGGAAGATCTCGTGAAGTGCTCATATCTGGACATTGATTTTCTTCCAGTTTCTTGACCATTGTTATTCCTAAAAGAAAAAAAAAATAAGAAAAAAAACTAAGTTAAAAATCTATGACTAAGAAAAAAAATCTATGATTATATACTATACTAAAGTTAGTTTGGTTGGAAAGAGTCTCTAATTATTAATGTACGGCGATAGAGGTTACCTATCTTCCATTTTTCTTTTTCTACCATTTTCATTCTTTGTACTACAATATATCTTTTCAATTAATCATTTTTTTTTTATAGAAACCACGTTTTTATTCTACATTATAATTATAATTAGGAAACCACCACTTGACAATTATAAAATAAAATCATTGTTTACTTCAAAAAAAAAAAAAATAAAATAAAATCATTGTTTTTGATACATTAAGGATTAGATTACCAATTTTGATTAAAAAGTAGATATTACCTTTATTTATGCTTTTTATGTAACCAACCCTATATACTATGTATTTAACCTTTTTTTCATGTTATAACTAGAAGAATTTATACGGTATGCCATAGCAAATAAAAGGAGGACATAGTAAAAAGACATATTTAATTTGTAACCCCTTCACTTTCCGTTTAACATTATCTGAGCCGATGTTGTAGTCGGCGTACCTTCTTCCTCTTGCCGCTATCGCACCGTTCAAAATTAAATTTATATACCTTTTCCTTGAGAAAGACCTAGAACATACTTCTTAAAAAGGAAAACTTAAATGAATTGGTTTCAAAAAGAAAAAAAAAACTTAAATGAATTCAAGTTTCCAGTAAAGAATCTCAAACTTCCTATTTCACCACGCGAAATTTTATTGTATGACAGGCATATACCACGTCAGAATTCTGACGTGGTATGCCTAGCCAATAGAAATCAGCCACGTTTTAAATAATCTAACACAGTATTTTATAAAAAATTTCTTTTTACGAAAATTTTAATAAACATTTATTATGCCCACTAACTCTCTCTTAATGAGGAAAGAGAATCTATCTTTCTTTTCTAGCAAAACGCATGTTGCAGAAACTCAATGTTTTAAACATCTCCATATCAAAAACAAACAATTTCATCAAAAATTAAAAAATAAAAACATGTAATCCCTTAAAACCTAGTGATTCCTAAAACTCTCAAACTCTCATAGTTAATTAATCTAATTCCAAAAAGAACAATTTATTTTTTATATCAGGCATACCATGTCAGAATTCCAAAATTGATAAAAAAAATTTATATTGTATGCTAGACATGCCATGTCAGAATTCTGACGTGGTATGCCTAGCCAATAAAATCTGTCCACGTCTTAAAAAAACCTTAACACGGTATTTTATAAAAAAAAAAAAAACTCGAAATTAAAAAAACATTTAACTGATCACTAACTTTTGATAACGAGTAAAGAGAATTATCCTTCATCTCTACCATAACCATGTCAACAGAAACTCAATATCTAGATATCTTCATCCCAAAAATAATTACAACAAAAATTAAAAGAAAGCTTGTAAACCCTAAAACAAATTAGCCATTTTTAACTCTCCCAAATTATAAAAAATCAAATGATCTAACCCTAGGAAAAAGAAAAATTGAAGTCGATATATTTCATTTGAGAAAAGAGAATCCATTGTTATACATCTTAAATGTTGGAAATTTCAGGAAGCTTTACATGAGAAGCCATTGGCTTTTCAATTGCATTATCTCTTTCTCTAATTGATTTATATAGCAAATCCTTAACATGATTTAACAGAGTTATATCTTCTCTCCTTGTGTGTTCAAAAATTCCAAGAGCGAATTTTTTAGATCACTTGCAGAGGAGAGAAGATAGATCTAGAAGAGATAACCCAACACCATGGCAGAAAAGAAATAAGGATTTCTCTAACGTAAATGCCTTTTTTCAATTAAAAAAAACTAAGAAAAATGATTTGGAGCGACTTGTCAAAAATTAAGAAAAATGGCAAAAAAAATTTTAATCCCTTGTCATTTTCTTATTGGCCAGGGATACCATGTTTCGAATTTCTATTAATTTATTGACTCCCAATTGAATAAAGTTCCCACATTTACTGTAATTAAACTCGTCAAAATCCAACAAAATCCGACAAATAAAGTCCAACAAAATCCCAATTGAATAAAGTCCTCTTTCTATTTGTTATTCTCTAGAGAGAAAAATCCAACAAAATCCGTATTATATATTTAACCTTTAAATATATATTATGTATTTAAATATAAATTAAATATATATTAATTTAGCTTAGATCCAACAAATACCAACTAGAGAAAAAAAAAACATAGACAGAGACTTACAAAGCATGTGAAACGATGACTCAAGATCCGTGGATAGACTGCTCGAGATCCATGGGGAGGCTGCTCGAGATTGTCGGAAAAATGATGACTCAAGATCCGTGGGGAGGTTGCTCAAGATCTGTGGGGAGGCTACTTGAGATTGTCGAAAAAATGATGACTCGAGATCCGTGGGGAGGCTACTTGAGATTGTCGGAAAAATGATGATTCAAGATCCGTCGAGATCCGTGGGGAGGTTGCTCGAGATTGTCGGATGGCTACTCAAGAATTGTGAGACGGTGATGTTATGCAGAGTTTCAGAATGTATAATAGGGATGGCGGCGGGTGATGATATTATTGTAGAGTTTAAGATTATATGGAGAGGGGTATGGTTTCATATGTGTATTTATATTATTTAGGTTATTGAAGGAAGGTTTAAGGGGTGGCGGCGGGTGATGATATGGCGGCGGGTGATGATATTATTGTAGAGTTTAGGATTATATGGAGATGGGTAGGGTTTCATATGTATATTTATATTATTTAGGTTACTGAAGGAAGGTTTAAGGGGTGGCGGCGAGTAATGATATTATTGTGGAGTTTAAGATTATATGGAGAGGGGTAGGGTTTCATATGTGTATTTATATTATTTAGGTTACTAAAGGAAGGTTTGTTTTGGAAGGAGAAATCAGAAACGGTTTTTAATTTCGTTCTTATATGGAAATGAGGGAATGATTTGATTGCGTTTTTGGCAATGCCAGGAGAGGCCCTGACGAGGATGGTACCGGCTATTGCCAATTGGCTAATGTGACGTGTCAGTTGAACTGGATTCGTGTCTTGACGGGATGTTAATTTTGTAATAAATAAAATATTTTAGTTTCTATCATTACATGATTTAAAGAAAACAAAAAATAAGTTTATTAAAAAAAAGGTGAGAATTTGGTAATATTTTCTTAACACATTTTGTGTTATATTTGTATAAGTTCATTATTTTTATATAACAAATTGAATTTTTATACATTTAGTTTCTTGATCTTTTGATTTTTCCGTTTTTTTTTTGTTTTCACGTTTTTTTATTTTCAAGATTTTATTTTTTTTATAATTTTATGTTTTTTTTCGTTTTTTATGTTTTTCACTATAGGTTTCACGTTTTTTTTTTTGTTTTTTTTTTTAATTTTTTCTTGTTATTCATGTTTTTTTTATGTTTTCACTTGGTTTCACATTTTTTAATTTATCACGTTTATGTTCCCCTTTTTTATGTTTTCTAATTTTCCTTTGTTTCACGTTTATTCCATTTTTTCACAAATAAAATGGAGGTGGTAGATCTTTTATGTTTTAAATATAGGGTTTGAAAAAGGATTGTATTTTCTTTGAGAGACAAATATTTTTAAAATTTTCTTTATTTTTTTATTTGTTAACCAAGATTAATTTTTTTAACCAAATAAACATTGAAAAATTAATAAGTATTTTCCTGATAATTATTTTTATGCAAATAAATGAGGCCCAAATATATATATATATATATATATATATATATATATATATATATATATATATATATATATAAAAGCTTATAATATCAAATTGAAGATTGGAATTAGGGATGACAATAGATATTTTATTCGCAGGTAACCGACACTACTAGATCTTAATGAGATTGCCTTTATCCTATATAAAAGCATATGAGATGACTATGAGTTTAAAAAAATTACACATAACGGGTATGAGAATCCCACGGCAGTACCCGCCATATATTTGACTTTCATTCATTGACTTTAACCACTAAAACAATTTATTGTTATTGATTAGCGTTGATTTAGATTTTTTTTAATTTAGAATAATTATTAAATTTGTAGATGAATTATTTATGAATGGTTTATTAAATTTATAATAATTTTTATTTTATATATTGATTCTTAACTAGTAAGGATACCCACATTTTAAATGGGACGGATATGGATTCATGAAGTATACCCGTTAGGGTAATGAAATAGGTACGAGTAACGGAAAAATAAATGGGTAAAAATTTGGAACTGATACTATCTATGGATACTCTACCTGTTCTTAAACGAGATGTATTAATTTTGGAATAAATAAAACTATCTATGGATACTCTTATAGAGGTTTGCTGCTCTCCCCCGCCTAGCAATTTCCGCAACTGGAGGATTGCCGATGTGGTGGACTCTGATGGGGACTAGATTTGGTCTATATTTGATTCCTTCTTGAGCATTGATTCTCTCCTCAGAATCAGGGGAGTGAAGATTAGTAACCTTGAGGATGACAAGAATAGGCATTGCTGGGCCCTGACAAAAAATGGAGCTTACTCTTGCAAGTCTGCCTTTGAAGCTTTTACTCTTGACAGATCCGACCCTCTTTCGGACACTTGGAAATCCATTTGGGCTCTGAAAATCCCTTACCGAATGAGGAGCTTCCTGTGGCTTGGAGTCAAGGACAGATTGCTGACTAATTCGGATAGACATAGACGTCACTTGGCGGATTCAGGTGCTTGCAGTAGATGCAGAGGCCAAGTTGAATCTTTGTGTCATGCCCTTAGGGACTGCCCTAAGAGTAAGGAGGTTTGGCAGAAAGTTCTTCTGCACCACATTCTCCCCTCCTTCTTTGCCTACCCTGAGAATGACTGGTTCTCCAATGGGGTTAAAGGTAGGTTAATGGCTAGCATGGAGCAGGCAAACATTTTATTTGCTATTATCTGCCACCACCTTTGGAAGTGGAGAAACGAGGAGATCTTTGGTGAGAAGACTGTTTTTATTCAGAACTTACCCGAGTTCTTCTCTAAAAAGCTCCTTACCATTACGGGGAGCTTCAAAGGGGACCCCCTTGCCAATTCTACCCAGAATAAAGAGGTTCAACTCGTTGGGTGGTGTAGGCCGAAGGATGGGGTGGTTAAGTTGAACACGGATGGCTCCTGTCTCAACAATGGAAAGATCGCGGCTGGAGGCGTGCTCAGGGACGCGGGAGGTGCCTGGTTGTCTGGATTCACCCATAACCTGGGTTTGGGCTCATCCTTTTCAACGGAACTTTGGGGTATTCTTTCTGGAGTCAAGCTTGCCAGAAATCTAGGTATTAAAAGGCTTGTTGTGGAGTCTGATAATATGGAGGCTATTAGTATGATCTCTAATAATCATGTTTTTTGTCTTAGTAGCCAGAACCTTATCAAAGCAATAAGAAGTCTTGGCTCCTCCTTTGAGTCCTTAGAGTTCAGCCACATCTACAGAGAACAAAATCGAATTGCGGATCGCTTGGCGGCGGCTGGGCACGAGGGGATGTTAGGTGTTTCCACCCTTTCTGATCCTCCTATCTATCTTTCTTCTCTCCTTTTAGAAGACAGAGTTGGGGTTAGCTTTCCTAGGCTGATCCCAGGTTTGCTTTTGTCTCGGTGTTGGTTTGTTTTCTTTCCTGTTTCTACCAAAAAAAAATGACAAGAAAGAAGTGTGCGGATTTGGTAATATTTTCTTAATACATTTTGTGTTATATTTATGCAAGTTCATTATTTGTATGGTTACTTTGTTTTTGACAAAGTACCATTACTTGGTGTGTTTTCACCATTGGATGATGGAGTTTAAAATTAATCCAATGGTGAAAACACGCAAAGTAAAATTTACTTTGTCAAAAACAAAGTAAGCCTAGCCTTTACCTATTTTTATATAGCAAATTGAATTTAAGAATTATAATAGAATTTAATATTATATTCAATTTCAATTTGGTCATTCCCATCCACTTTTATTATATCAACTTTCTTATTGAGGGGGTAAGGTTTTTATTTTATTTTTATTTTTTTTTTGCGCTTCATTGAATTTTAATATTACATTCAATTTCACATTCTTTTTTTTTATCTTTTTCTTTGCGCTTCATTGAACGTTTTCCACACTCTTTAGAAGATTTAATTAAAAAAGTTATTTGGAATTTAGTAGTAGATGGGCCACTGCCATTCTATGAGTTATTTGGGCCAGAGGGTTGACATCAGCAGCTTCACAGTTTACATTAAATAGTTTCTTTTTTCTTTTTTAATTACACTTATAGCCATTAAACTTTATACTCACTTTCATCTAAACTTAAAAACGAATATTAAGAAACTATTTTAGTTTCTCGACAAACTTGTTTGAAAAATCTGATATGATAGTTAAATAACAGATAAACCAATCATTTTAAATTTTCGATAGCACAAAACTAAAATTGATATTCATTGGAAACACTAAAGTTAAATTTGCATAATCTCATATATTGAGTTAAATTTACACTTCGCTTGAAATGTTATGGTTAAATTTGACTTATATCATATTTTTTTAAGCAACTTTTATATCTTATTTCAGTTTGTCGAGAATTGTGAGATGGTGATGTATTATATACCAAGTTTCAGAAGGTATAATAAATGGCGGTTGGTGATAATATATATGTATGATTGTAGAGTTTAAGGTTATGGAAAGGTAATGAGAAGGATAATAAATGGTGGCGGGTGATAATATGATTGCAGAGTTTAAGTTTATGGAGAGGGGTAGGGTTACGTAAATTGTGCAAAGATGTAATGAAACTCTTAATGGTGGCAGTTCGTGATATGTATATTTATATTGTTTAGGGTTTCTGAATAGTGTATATTGTTGGGCTAGACCCTTTCATTTAATTACATCATATTAATATTTGATTGGTTGAGGTGTAACATGGTATCAAATTACTAATTCAACATATAAATAATATGATTTGTCAGGTATATAATATAATTTTTTTCCTTAATGGTCAAACATTTTCTATCATTCCAATAAATCATTTATAGTATTTCTTAAACTTTAATTAGCAATGCGTCGTATTTAAATTATTACCTATTAAATACTTGGTGATAAATTGTGTAAAATTTTGGAGACTGAATGGTTTCAACTTCTTATGTATCTCATTGCTTCTTCCAAAAATAATGGAGACATCAATGATGTCTAAGTGAGTATCTATCGAGGAGCAATGGATCGATAAGGCAATGTTAAGTATATGTAACATTAGTGGCAAAGCCATGATTCTATAACTGGGGGGCTAAATTTAGCACGGTGATTGTAGTAATCTTGGTTATAGAATGCGGGTTGTACCACTGAGTGCAAGAGTTTGAATCTGACTAAAGGTATTCGGAGCGAATCTATCTGACTTAGCTGAGCTCTAGCTCAACCCATGAACAGATACGACAATAATTACACAACTAATTTAAAAATATATATTTTTTAAATACATCATAAAAAAAATATCAAAACTAAAATTTAATTATCTTGATTATTTTAATTAATTTAATATTTAATTCACACAAATTTGATTGCAAATGTAAATCAACTGGTAAGCAAGGAGAAGACATGTGAATCGAGCCTGTCGAAGGAAGTGGGTCTGAGCAACGCCACAGATCTAGATCTGGGCGAAAGGCAGAATGAGAATCTGAGGAAAGATAGAGAGTAACAAAAACAGTCATGTACACATAGTGAGTTCTCAAGGCTCAGTGAGACAAGGGTGTCGCAAAAAAGTTGGGAAGAAATGAGGTGGTCATGAATCATTCGCTATTCATTAGTGAGATTTGTCTTTCCCTGAGCATGTCTTAAACTGGCCAAGAGATAGAAGGTTCAAGCCGTCATTTGAAAAGAGAGTTTTGTACAAAGTTCATGGCCTCTATCCCACCATCCACTACTTTTAGGACTCTATATCATCTCTACTAGAAACAAGACGAATCTCCGAGAGACCGTGGAGGTATGTTCAACAATACTGTTTGAATATTCAGAAAGTAGATTTCGTGACAGTGCTGGAATCTATAATGTGAAATACCACTTATGAACGATTAAGAGCATCTCCAACCCTCACCATATGAGGGTTGGAAATGCCAAAATGGTGGTGGTTGGCTTCTCCAACCACCACCAAATTTCTATGCCAAAATGGTATAAAAATGAAAAATCAATCAATTTTGGTAAATTTTGGTGGAAATCAATATTTTAATATATATATATATATATTATTTTAATTTAATTATATATATATTTATTATGTTTACTATTTTAATTTAAATTATATTTCATAAATAAATATTTTTTAAATATTTTTTCCTTTTTATATTTTATAGTTAAATATATTATTAATTATTTAAAATTAAATAACATTGTTTTCTTATTTTTTAATTAATTTTTGAATTAATTTTTTTATTATAGATTATTGATGATAATAATAATATATGTAAAAAATAATAAAATATTAATAAAAGTGTTATGTAAAATGGAATAAAGTGGAGAATATTATTTTTAGTGTAATAAATGATATAGTGGATTGGAGAAAAAATAAGATTTGATGTTTTTTTTTTTGAAGGGCTAAGATTTGATGTTTAGAAAATAGAAAATGGATATGGAGATAGCATAATGGGTTGGAGATGGCCTAAGGGAAGAGTTAATTCTGAGAAAGTCGATTGCTGACCTCACTCCATTGATGGAAAGGGACAAAACTTTCCACCGACTAAAATGAGATTGATGTGAATGAAGGGCTTGATGTTAAGAAATGAAGCAAAAACCAAGATCTTTAGTGCATATAATTTCTTTGTTACTTTATATCTAAAAGTTGTGACCAACCACTATTTATCTTGTTACCAACTTTAGTTTGTAACCAATTTTGATAACAAGCAATCCTTTCCCTCATCTCCACCTTTGATAACAAAACTCCATCCCTCTCCTATTTAACAACCACTTTAAAGCTTCCAGCAAAAATTAAAAGAATCTAAATTAAATAATTAAAAAACCTCTGCCTAATAATTTAGTTTAATTTATTACAAAGTAGATTGTATAGATTCAACTAACTCATATTTATTCACACAATAATTTTAATTTATTTTCAATTAATAAATAATTAATCACACAACTAATAAATAACTTTTTTAATCAATAAATAATCACATAATAAATTTAATTTATTTAATAATAATTATTTATGTATTTAATTTTATTGAAATAATAATAAATATTGAATTAATTATTAGTATATTGGATAAATTAGTTGTTAGATAAAAAATTATTAATTTTATGTTAATTGAGTAAATATGGAATGTTTTATATGATAAGTGAGGTCCATCAAAAATTGAAGTAACAATATACTTTAATAGTGTATAATTATAGAGTAATATGGAGGTTGAAAGTAACAAATTTTGTTACTTAGCATTAGACTTGCTCTAACAAGTATAAAAAGGACAAACACTCGTCACAATCACATCAGTGGACCTTGTTGAACACATCTAAGAAATAAATAGTTTTACCGGTGGATACGAGTAACACGAAACGAGATAGTAATTATCATATGAAGAGCAAAGTCAAAGCTATAGTAACAATTTTAAAGCTTATTGAAATTTCACAGGATCAATGGTCACGACACTGACACTGAAAGATGCATCGAGCTAGGAATGGAAATAGAAAGATTTATAGAAAGGAAGGAAGTAGCTCTGAACACCTCTATGTATTGCTCCGAGGGGAGCTCCAACTCAAAGTGAGAGATATCCATGCATATATGGATAGGTTTGTTTAATGCCAAATATGCATTCAATACCTCAGAGCAAGTCCAAATGTTTTTTTGTAATTTCAAATGTGCAAACATCAAAGAAACCATTATCTTTTTACCAATGACTACGCCAAGTAGTATAGGAAAATTGTCCACCTTTTATAGATGAAAGTTCGAAAAGTAAAAAACAAAGAAATCAAAGGAAGACACTTGAAGCTCTTATTACAATCTTACATATCTTTCAATGATGAACCGTACAAGTTGAAGCATGCCCCGGTTAATGAACAGTGCAATGTTAGTATGGGAAATGAAAAGTTTTGTCAGATAGCCTTAAAAGGGATAATATCTTTACTACGGTGCTTCTGATAACAACCAATTAAAATATGATCACATGCCGGTTGAATATCGTCTTAAAGAGTGAAAGTCTAGTCTTAGTTTAGCAAATAATGTATCCAAGAAGATCCGTAAAAGGTTTGAAGAACGGTCACATCTATTAAGTAAGATTACAGTGGTAGGAAACCTTGACACGAAACTGCTTGCTATTGGAAGGCCAAAATGTCCCAATAGAATCCCAACACGTAAAGCGGCGCTAATAGAAAATGGTTACAAGAGGCTTCACAATCTATAAATACAAGGTTTATATTCAAAAGTATAAAAACCCTAGCATCTTTTATTACTTTACTAATTCAAATACGAGTTTAGTACTAACTTGAGCATTTGAGTGCTAATGATAGTAAATCGACATCTCTCTAATTTTGCAGATTCAATTTAGCTCAGGAGAAAGGGTTCAAACTTATTCCCATACAAAAATTTCACTAAATAAACACCACACAATATGTTGTTTATTCTTATCAACCAAGTACAATACCTCTTTATTAGGAGCATTGAGCGATGTGTAGTCACGTTTCGTTATTCTCCTGGTCTCTTATGGTGTCATTCTTTATCTCTCCAATGTTATTCCTTATGATGATTTTCCGAGACGAAACGATCTTTTAACAATGGATTAAGCATTTGCTCATCCTTTTTAACAAAATCCATTGCCTGTTGTATGGGTTTTAGAAAATTCTTCAACCGTCATATAGTGAGCTTTTTGGACAAATCTTTGCTCTGGTAAATTTCAACCATTGCCTATACTGCCACATCAATATTAAGGTGTCAGACCTAGATTTCATTATTTTGGAATATTTCTACCTATATATGTATGAATTTATTGTGGCTTGTGACTTGTTGAGTGTGAAATATGGTTGAATATGATGTTAATGATGTGAATAATGTTAAGTGTTTGTGATAGATCCGAAAGTTATATGATTGAGTAAGTTACAATGTTATAAATACAAATGTGGCATGTTGAGTTTGCTTAGATGGATATGTGAAATAGTCCTAGTTGAGAGTGTTATCCGAATATTGTGAGACGTAAGCAAATGTTTTGAGTTATATCTAGACCTGGCCATGGATCGGGTTGGGCCAGGCCTATCGGGTTTTTATGTAAAAGTACTCAGTCTAAGCCCAGCCCGCTTCGCTATAAATGAGCTCGGACCGGACTGAGTTTGGGCTTAAAAATCAAATCTCAAGCTCAGTCCATATAAACTGTAACGACCCGGTCCGGAGTGGGTGGCGCCGGGGTAGAAGGCCTGAGCAAGGAGCGGCCCTAAGGGATGGCGATGGGGGCAGGAATGAACTGAATCCCACATCAGAAATGGAGAGGGAGTGATTGGGGCTTATTAGTAAGATGTGAATCCGATACATGCAGACGCGTTTTAAAACCGTGAGGCCCAATGTGTTGGAATTGGGCCAGAGCGTCCAATATCTACATAGTATTGGATCAGGGTGTTACAATTGGTATCAGAGCCAACTCTCCACGTACGATGTGTGGTTCGGGGACGAACCAGGTGGAAGCTGGTGGGCCTGTAACGACCCGGTCCGGAGTGGGTGGCGCCGGGGTAGAAGGCCTGAGCAAGGAGCGGCCCTAAGGGATGGCGATGGGGGCAGGAATGAACTGAATCCCACATCAAAAATGGAGAGGGAGTGATTGGGGCTTATTAGTAAGATGTGAATCCAATACATGCAGATGCGTTTTAAAACCGTGAGGCCCAATGTGTTGGAATTGGGCCGGAGCGTCCAATATCTACATAGTATTGGATCAGGGTGTTACATAAACACACCTAAATATATATGCACAATTTTTAATTATGAAAAATAAAATTTATATAAATATTTAATATATAAATATATAAATTAATTAGTTATTATTAATCGGCGGGTCGGGCTGGACCAAGGCTTAATTTATACTATCCAAGCCCGGCCCAAGGGACATGGGTCTGGACGGATCGGACGGGTACTCAGGCCCGTGGACAAGTCTAGTTATATCTGTAGTGGACTACATGAGTAGAGTTTAACTCATCCATAACACAGATGATTATATTCCGAATTTAGTGAGCCGAGATACAAATTAGGCCTAATTACCATTTTACATATATTATCTAAGTATAGCAGGGCTCATACTTAATAAAATAATCATTACTGTAATAAGTGAAACAAATGGCTATCTTTCTACTCAATATGCTAACTTCGTAATAATGATATATTTTGATTTATGCTCTTTACATTATTTTTATATACATATATGTGTGATATGTTTATTGAGTATAAGGGTGTTTAAAAACCGAACCAGACCGAAATAGCCCACCGAACCTATGAATTTCAGTTTTTCGTTTCGGTTTTTCGATCTATTAGATTCGGTTTCGGTTTTAAATATTGAAATATATCAGTAATATTGGTTATTCGGTTTTTATAATAAAATAATCAAATTAACCGAACTGACCGAAATAGAGATTAATTATATAATAGTTCATTTATAATCCATGTTATATATTAATTTATATGTTGTAGTTATATAATAAACAATAGATTTACGTTTTATTCAGGCTATGTTTACAATTTTTAGCAGCTTTATCTTTTTAGCAACTAAAAATTAATTCTTTATAATGTTTTAAATATATATATAGTAATCACTGTCAATAGATGTATTTCTTAAGTTATACATTTAAAAAACATAATTTAATTAAATTATTCGTTTAGTTATATGATGACTAGTGGAGAATTTCCGATTGATTTCCGTCTCTGTGGGGGCGTCGTTGGGTTCGACGGGGGGAAGCTCCGATGCCAAAGTCAGTATAGAAGAACAAGAGAGCAAACTGAATTGACAAAGGGTAAGTGAATGTGTACCTTGATAGCTCGAGATACTAGCTATATATAGTCATGAAGTTGTAACCTTTAGTAACTAGAAAGTCTCCATTAATGCTCCATTAATGGCGGTTACTGGTTTCCTTTAAGCATGTCCGTTAGGAAATTGATTGCTTATTAATGGTCTTTATTGCGGGATCGGCTCAGCTGTTTCAATAGCGGATTGGGCGGTTATGGCGGTTCGCCTCATAGGTTCGACCGCGGATCTCTTGTGGTGAGGTGTTGGTGATCCGCCTGTCGGATCCCTTTACTTAATACGCCGTGATACTCCGGTATCATGTGATCAACACGTGGTGTTCTAGGCGAATATCTCTTTTGATCCTTGGGATAATATCACAATGTTATCAGAAGCCCCCTAAAGTTCTTTTAAAGTCCTTTAGGGCTTTTGAGCTTCTTCGCGCGCCGTCATGATTACCTGCATTAATGGTCACTCTTTTCGATGCCAATCGATGGGTGACACGTGTTGTGGGCGCGCCGCTCGAGAAAACAGAAAACGCCTTCTTCCTTCTTCTCTTTCTCTTTCTTCCTCATTTGTTCTTCTTCTCCATTTTTCTTTGCGCTTTCTTTGCCCAGAGTTTTTCCCGGAGTTTCAGAGTCCTCCAAGCTTTTACTTTCATGTAAGTTCATCTTTTTCATTCTATTTTTTTTTCTGAATGTTTAGGAGCTCTTCTTCATCCTCCGAATCGACCTTTGAACTTTTTAATTTGACCTCTTCCTCTGAAATCGTAGTTAGCTGGACTACTTCTTCATCAGAAAATTCTTATTCCTCCAAAGATACAGTTAGCTCTAATTTAGCTGACTTGCGTAACTCGGCGTGAAATAGTGGTCGAACTCGTTCGAGTAGAATTCAAAACCTTTCCGTTCCCATTTCTGGTACTGCTCCGGCAATAGATTTTAGGCGATTTTCCGGGATGGTGGCTTCTTCTTCTGCCCCGTCTAGGAAAAAGGCGCCTCGTGCGGAGTCTACTCCATCTCGCCTGAGCGCCGCAGATCTAGCGGATCTGGCAAATCGCTTTCCGTGGATAAAGGACTATGAGACTCAGTTGGCGGCTCCTCATCAACGACCTGTTGGAAATTAGGCTAAGGTATAGCAGCGGAAATATGAAAATTTTAGCCTACTTCCTTTTTAACCATAGGATCCGTTAATCGTTATTTCATATAAAGAGGGATAAGAAGGAATACCTTTCGATGATCAATCTACCGTTGCAAACGAAGTGCCCACAACTTCAAAAGAGATGGAAACTGTTTACCAATCTGTCCCTATCCGAAACAGACCTTCCAGACCTCCGAACGACAATCGCTTCGGTGGAAACATGGAAGAATATGTCTAGAAGCTAAAATCGCGACGATCCGACGGTTCAATCTCCGGGAATCCGCGAAATAGTAAACTGACCTGATGTAGGTGAAGAAAAACGAAATTCTCCCTTTTGTTTGTTTTTCTTGTTTCATGAACACAAATAAAACACAGAAAGATTAAGTTAGAATCAACCGTATGAGATGCAACCAAAATAGATTGCCTCTAATTAATCAACACAAGATCAAAGAGAAAAGGAGATGAATGAAATTAATCAATCGACGGAAGCCGCATGAATTCTTGTCCACGAACTAGGGGATGCGAATTCACTTTCTCTCTCTAAAGGAGTATTTCGAAAATCACCAAGAGGGGAGGGAGAAGGCTTAGTCGAAATTCACATAAAGAGGGGGTATATATAGTCACTTGTGTCTAAACCCTAGTTAGATAGGAATATGTTACTTAATAGGAATTTAATTCGGAATATAATTCCCAATTATTATCTTACTATATATCTAATATATTTAGGATAATAATCAATAACCTAATTGGATAATAATAGGAGCATTTATAATCTAATTATAACTCCTAACTTATTTATCCTTTAATTAATTTAATTCACAAACCTAATCAAATTAGGATTAATGGAATTAAAATAATTTCCATATTTCTATATATAAATTTCGGCCCCCTCTATGATAATGGGCCTTACTGGGCTCAATTGGGCTTCCATCTATTAATGACATCCATCTCTCTTTTGGTTCCAAGTCTTATGTGTGATCCATTAGGTTCTTACTACTTCTGGCCGTATGCAACTATTAAATTAATTTCTTCAAGAATTATATTTAATCCTTGCATAACGGAATGATGTACTGAGTATGTTATTAGCAAGTCTGTATTCATTCCCCCAGAGTCCGTTAAGAAGACAGGTTGATTCTGCCGTTAACCCTTCCGTATTAGTTACAGTATAATTCGATCCTTTATCAACTACATCCTTGAACTGAATCTTATGACTATGGATGATGTCAAGTCACATATAGCGAGACGTTCGTTTTACTTGTACAGGCCGAGTCAACTCAAATAGATAGGTTAAGTGAAATCTGTATTTCTACTCTTAAGCTATCACCTTGCAAGGATTTAGAGTCGAGTCTTCCACAAGCGATCCTTGGACGTATCTCCCATTAATCGGGAGTGATAAATGCTCAATCCAATGTATAACTACCCTGACATTACCTCCTGTGACACCCAACCTTTGCAGTTCACACCCCAGAGTCATCTCTGTTAAGGATCGTGGGACCACAGGATCAAAGTCTCACATTCAGTAATTCAGGATGACCAACTAACATTCCTTTGAGTCTGAGGATTACTTATACCTATTAATACCAATGAGATGAACAGGTGACAAGGATGAATCTACCCATCATGTTATCTCAAATCGGATCCCCAATCCTAATGAACTCATTTCATCGGATCCATGTAACTGTCCAGATATCTATATATGTGAAGCTTGTGAGATCAGCTTTCTGTCGGACAGAAGACATTGTTACATGCAAGTCTCAACAGCATTATGTCAATCCTGGACATATCACTTGACTTGGGGTGGTTTTAAGTTTATTAGTTTATCATAAAGTTTAGTCTCACTTCATGCTTGTATGAACACTTTATGATCACCTTAAACAAACTTATGGATTTCCTTTTATTAGACTTTATTTAGTTCATAAAAGGGATTGCCTTTATATAGTTATAAAACATATATCTCATTAAAACAAATGCTATAAAGAACAATTCATTTATATTAAGTTTGTATCCTGGAACAATTTTCTATAGGACACAAAACCCCAACATACTCCCACTTGGACTAAAGCCAATTGTTTCTAAAACTTATCCCAGAAGAAGCTAGATGATGATCATGTACTTTCTGGGTTAGTGGCTTTGTCAATGGATCTGCAACGTTGTCCTCGGTAGGTACTCTTTCTATTCTCACATCTCCTCTAGCCACAATCTCTCTTATGATGTGGTATTGCTTTAGGTAATGCTTGGATGCATTATGAGACCGTGGTTCCTTTGCTTGCGCAATGGCTCCATTGTTATCACAGTACAGAGTAATGGGATTGACAATGTCAGGCACCACACCTAGTTCTGTAATGAACTTTCTAATCCAAACTGCTTCCTTTGCTGCTTCCGCAGCAGCGATGTACTCTGACTCGGTTGTAGAGAAAGCTACGCTTCCTTGCTTGGAACTTTTCCAACTGACCGCGCCCCCATTCAAGATAAACAGGTATCCTGATTGGGATTTAAAATCATTCTCGTTTGTGAGATGACTAGCGTCTGAAATCCTTCAATTTTCAGATCTCCTTCTCCGTACACTAGAAACATATCTTTAGTTCTTCTCAAGTACTTAAGAATGTTCTTGACGGCAATCCAATGCTCGTCTCCCGGATTCCCTTGGTAACGACTCGTCAAACTTAACGCGAACGCTACGTTGGGTCTAGTGCATAGCATAGCATATATAATCAAACCGATCGTGCTAGCGTACGGGACTACAGCCATGCGTCGTTTATCATCATCAGTTTTAGGACATTGATGATTGTTTAACTTTACTCCATGTATCATGGGTAAGTTACCTCGTTTCGATTCAAGCATGCTAAACCGATTTAGCACCTTTTCAATGTATGTAGCCTGTGAAAGACCAAGCAGCCTTCGCGATCTATCTCTTATAGATCTTTATACCAAGTATATAAGCTACTTCACCAAGGTCTTTCATTGAGAAGTTACCGGATAACCATACTTTTACCGACTGTAATAGAGCAATGTCATTTCCCATTAACAGTATATCATCCACATATAGTATGAGAAATGCTATAGAGCTCCCACTTGCTTTCTTGTAAATGCAAGCTTCTTCGCAATTTTGTTTGAAACCAAATTGTTTTATGGTTTCGTCAAAACGCTTATTCCAGCTTCTTGATGCTTGCTTGAGTCCATAAATGGATCTCTTAAGTTTGCAAACTTTGTTTGCATCCTTTGATATGAAACCTTCAGGTTGCATCATATATACATCCTCAAGTAGGTTTCCGTTTAGGAAAGCTGTTTTCACATCCATTTGCCAAATCTCATAATCGTAGTGAGCGGCAATAGCAAGCATGATTCTGATAGATTTGGACATAGCAATAGGAGAGAAAGTTTCGTCATAATCAACACCTTGCTTTTGACGATATCCTTTCGCTACCAACCTAGCCTTGTAGGTGCTAACCTTTCCATCCATGTCAGTCTTCTTTTGAAGATCCACCTGCACCCGATGGGTTTTATTCCTTCGGATGGATCAACCAAAGTCCATACTTGGTTAGTATACATGGAATCCATTTCAGAATCCATGGCCCCAAGCCATGCTTTAGAATCTGGACTAGTAAGAGCCTTTTCGTAGTTTTCGGGTTCGTCGTCTAATACGGGAACCTCGTCATCATCTCCCACTAGAAAACCATATCTAACTGGGAGTTCACGAACTATTCGTGATCTACGAATAGGTGGCACTGTAGTCTCATCCAATGGGACTACTTCGGGTACCTCAACCGCCTCCGTTGTTTCAGTCCGTGTTTCTTCTTCTTGAACTTCGTCAAGTTCAATTACGCTTCCCTTTTGTGTTTCTTCGAGAAACTCTTTCTCTAAGAAGGTTGTGTGTTTGGATACTATTACTTTCTGATCATCTGGATGATAGAAGTAATACCTTACGGTTTCTTTGGGATATCCAATGAAGAAACATTTATCAGATTTAGAATCTAATTTGTCGGACGCAATGCGTTTGACAAAAGCTGAACAACCTCATACTCTCATAAATGAGAACACGGGTTTCCTACCAACGAACAATTCATATGGTGTGGAACTAGCGGATTTAGTTGGTACTCGATTCAGGGTGAAGAGGGCAGTTTCTAGGGCATAGCCCCAGAACGTCTTTGGAAGCAAGGCCATGCTCATCATGGATCGTACCATATCTAATAGGGTACGGTTTCTCCTCTCGGATACACCATTGTGTTGTGGTGTATAGGGAGGTGTCCATTGTGAGCATATCCAACATTCAGTTAGATAATTCAGAAAATCATCTGAAAGATATTCGCCACCTCGATCGGATTGAAGTGTCTTTATTTTCTTTCCTAATTGATTTTCTACTTCATTCTTGAAGCATTTGAACTTGTCAAAGGCTTCTGATTTGTGCCTCATCAAGTAGATGTAACCATATCGAATATGGTCATCTATGAAGCTTATGAAGAATCTGAATCCTCCTCTTGCTTGGACTGACATAGGACCGCATACATCTGAATGAATAAGTCCTAGAGTGTCTGATACACGCTCACCTTTATTGCTAAAGGGTGTCTTTGTCATTTTACCTTTGAAACATGATTCACATGTTTCCAATGATTCAGGATCAATTGGATCTATAAGCCCATCTGAATGTAGCTTTAGCATGCGTCACTTGTTTATATGACAATGCCACAAGTAAGTTGAATTATCTAGCTTATGTCTTTTGGTATCAATTGCGAAAACAGAAATCAACACATAAATCCCATTTTGTGATATTCCTGAGAAATAGAAAATCGAATCTCTATAAAAATTGCAATGTTTGTTCTTTATAGAACATACCAAACGTTGGAGTACCAGTTTTTCCCTTCTGGAGGGTAGCTCGGTACAAAGAACAATTTCTCTTCCAATGCCCCATGTCACCACAATAGTGGCACTTTCTTTTAGGCTTCTTCACTTCCTTTCCCTTAACTTTAGTGGGCATGGCTTTCTTACCTTTCTTGGGATGTTTAGGATTGGGAGAATTCCCTTTCCACTTCTTTGATCCCTCTATGACAATAGCCGGTATTGCCTTGTCTTTCTTCATATTGGGCTCAACTGACTTGAGCATATTTGCAAGCTCTTCAAGAGAGGTTTGCAAGTCATTCATCTGATAGTTCATGATGAACTATGAATAACTCTTTGGGAGGGATTGAAGAATTAAGTCTACACTTAGTTCGTTATCCATCGTGAATCCAATACTAGAAAGTTTGGTAATGTAGCCAATCATCTTGACACAATGTGTCATTACAGATGTGCCCTCTTTCATCTTGCAATGATATAGCAACTTGGATATCTCGTAGCGTTCGCACCTGGTCTGTTTCCCAAACAGTTCCTTTAGGTGCATGATGATGGAACAGGCATAGTTGCCTTTGTAATTCCGATGTCATCGATGCAAGTATGATGCATCCGGCATGATCGTCATCAACCTTGTGCTTCTGATAAGCATCGATTGGGAGCATCATCCTCAGGGATAGGGGGTATCGATGTATCAAATACATACCCTATTTTATCGAACTTCAAAACGATTTTGAGGTTACGAAACTAGTCGGTGAAGTTTGAACTATTCAACTTGTTATCGGTAAGTATATTTTGCAGATTGGTGTTAGTCATGATTTTAAGAGTGTTTAATTAAACTTGAGAGTGAGAAAGAGTAGACGCATGTTATTCATTTTCTTTAAAGTATATCAATCTAAAATTATAGGCCTTTTAATTTATTTCAGATTGCTCCCACTATTTTGCCAAATTAAGAACCCTCCATTTTAATTCGAAGAATTTCACAAATCCTTTAGTGAGCTAGGATCCTAACTCCTGAGATTTCGCCTTGACTTTAGCCAACAAGCTAGTCCCATTTGTTAGGTAGATTCATGCAATCAATCACATCTCGAATGTGATTCCCAGGTTATTGGGTTACTAACCACATTAGTAACTAATATGTTATTCATATTAATCCCAACCATCTTGCCCATTAGTTTATGACAACATGAGTTTGCCCATCCAATTATCATACTCTAATTTAAGTACTACCCCATATTCATGAAAGAACGATTTTCGATAATCCAGGTGTTACCATAAGACCCCGAGCTTGAGTTTACCCAACAACCCAAAGGCCCCCAGTACTGCCGGCTGAATTATAATATTAGGGAGGGGCAACCGATTTTAATAACTTGCTTATTTACTTAACTTTTTAATGAGGGATTTTTATTTAAGTCTCATAATCTAACTTAGTCTTGATTTGCTTTAGCATACATCAGACACACATACATACATACATTGGCGTTATGGATATATCATCTAAATTATTCCGTCGAGCCAGAGACGGAATAAAAGGCCAAACCTAAGGAAATACTAACTATTACATATTTCTCTTTAGGTCCTACGTCTTCTCCATGGCGCCTTGAAATTACATATTAATTTCTATACTACTATAAGAAAACTTCAACTGAATTGAAGGGAATTACATGAGAGGAGAAATTACAATAGATAGTAGAAAGGCAGGATGCGCATGCCTTATTTCAAAAATACCAAAAGACTAAAAGAGGGTCCAAATATGTCCATAACTCCAAACATGCAAAGACTCAATTAAATAAATTTAATTGGTTGATTACATAACCGTCTTATGTAATATTTAGGTTAATCACATTAACTCGTCAAATTAACTTTCATCCAATTTTACTTCTAATCGTTTTGTATCTTTATATTAACCCTTAGATTAATATAACCATATAAAACGTCAATCATGCATATCCCAATTATTTTGATTTCAATTCATTTAACACTTTGATTTACAACTTGGTAAAACAAACTTTTAAACGAACTTTCATTCGATAATCAAAATAGAAAACTATTAATTTCCAAAACATATATATATATATATACAAATTATATTCAAAACTAATTTTAAATACATATATATATATATATTAGTTTTTAAAAACGGTTTAAAAACGACTTTCAGAAATAGGAAAAACTACAATAGATTTCCGTTTTATCTTTAGAATCAATAAAACTAATTTTATTAATCTAACCATAAAACTAATAGATTTTGTTATAATGATTATCAACCGAAATAATTAGGAACATATGCATAATCTATTTTAATTAACAATTAATTAAAACTTATTTATCTTTAGAATTAATTAACCAAACAATTTGTTAATTAATCCTAACCATAAATATTCATTCAATCCTATTGAAAACTTCTAAATTTCATATATGAAATAACGGATTTAACGATGGCTCTGATACCACTGTTGGAAATTAGGCTAAGGTATAGCAGCGGAAATATGAAAATTTTAGCCTACTTCCTTTTTAACCATAGGATCCGTTAATCGTTATTTCATATAAAGAGGGATAAGAAGGAATACCTTTCGATGATCAATCTACCGTTGCAAACGAAGTGCCCACAACTTCAAAAGAGATGGAAACTGTTTACCAATCTGTCCCTATCCGAAACAGACCTTTCAGACCTCCGAACGACAATCGCTTCCGTGGAAACGTGGAAGAATATGTCTAGAAGCTCCTGTCCAAAAATCGCGACGATCCGACGGTTCAATCTCTGGGAATCCGCGAAATAGTGAACTGACCTGATGTAGGTGAAGAAAAACGAAATTCTCCCTTTTGTTTGTTTTTCTTGTTTCATGAACACAAATAAAACACAGAAAGATTAAGTTAGAATCAACCGTATGAGATGCAACCAAAATAGATTGCCTCTAATTAATCAACACAAGATCAAAGAGAAAAGGAGATGAATGAAATTAATCAATCGACGGAAGCCGCATGAATTCTTGTCCACGAACTAGGGGATGCGAATTCACTTTCTCTCTCTAAAGGAGTATTTCGAAAATCACCAAGAGGGGAGGGAGAAGGCTTAGTCGAAATTCACATAAAGAGGGGGTATATATAGTCACTTGTGTCTAAACCCTAGTTAGATAGGAATAGGTTACTTAATAGGAATTTAATTCGGAATATAATTCCCAATTATTATCTTACTATATATCTAATATATTTAGGATAATAATCAATAACCTAATTGGATAATAATAGGAGCATTTATAATCTAATTATAACTCCTAACTTATTTATCCTTTAATTAATTTAATTCACAAACCTAATCAAATTAGGATTAATGGAATTAAAATAATTTCCATATTTCTATATATAAATTTCGGCCCCCTCTATGATAATGGGCCTTACTGGGCTCAATTGGGCTTCCATCTATTAATGACATCCATCTCTCTTTTGGTTCCAAGTCTTATGTGTGATCCATTAGGTTCTTACTACTTCTGGCCGTATGCAACTATTAAATTAATTTCTTCAAGAATTATATTTAATCCTTGCATAACGGAATGATGTACTGAGTATGTTATTAGCAAGTCTGTAATCATTCCCCCAGAGTCCGTTAAGAAGACAGGTTGATTCTGCCGTTAACCCTTCCGTATTAGTTACAGTATAATTCGATCCTTTATCAACTACATCCTTGAACTGAATCTTATGACTATGGATGATGTCAAGTCATATATAGCGAGACGTTCGTTTTACTTGTACAGGCCGAGTCAACTCAAATAGATAGGTTAAGTGAAATCTGTATTTCTACTCTTAAGCTATCACCTTGCAAGGATTTAGAGTCGAGTCTTCCACAAGCGATCCTTGGACGTATCTCCCATTAATCGGGAGTGATAAATGCTCAATCCAATGTATAACTACCCTGACATTACCTCCTGTGACACCCAACCTTTGCAGTTCACACCCCAGAGTCATCTCTGTTAAGGATCGTGGGACCACAGGATCAAAGTCTCACATTCAGTAATTCAGGATGACCAACTAACATTCCTTTGAGTCTGAGGATTACTTATACCTATTAATACCAATGAGATGAACAAGTGACAAGGATGAATCTACCCATCATGTTATCTCAAATCGGATCCCCAATCCTAATGAACTCATTTCATCGGATCCATGTAACTGTCCAGATATCTATATATGTGAAGCTTGTGAGATCAGCTTTCTGTCGGACAGAAGACATTGTTACATGCAAGTCTCAACAGCATTATGTCAATCCTGGACATATCACTTGACTTGGGGTGGTTTTAAGTTTATTAGTTTATCATAAAGTTTAGTCTCACTTCATGCTTGTATGAACACTTTATGATCACCTTAAACAAACTTATGGATTTCCTTTTATTAGACTTTATTTAGTTCATAAAAGGGATTGCCTTTATATAGTTATAAAACATATATCTCATTAAAACAAATGCTATAAAGAACAATTCATTTATATTAAGTTTGTATCCTGGAACAATTGTCTATAGGACACAAAACCCCAACACGACCCGCCTGTCCGCCAAGCGGATATCTGTCCGTATATTGTAGTCATGTAGAAAGAGGATTCCGACTTCCTCTCCTTAAGATGATGGCGGACATTTTAGCTTACTTTGATATCATGGCCAACCAGTTACACCCAAATGGCTGGTTAGATCTGGCTTTAGATTGCTACTTAGCTTCAAACTTAGGGGTAGTATGCACCCCTCGTGTCTTTCGATCGTTTCATAAACCGTCACAGCGAAAGTCTGAGTCTTTCCTCACTTTTGCAAAGTTTGGAATATATTCGCCGTTTAGCGGCAAGATGTCCAACGTCCATCTTTGGGACGAAAATTTTTTCTATGTAAAGATAAAAGAGGGCGAGTCTTTAGGCTTTCCATCGTACTGGAATGCCAAACCTCTGCATATGGCGGGAGACATGCGTATATTGACAGATAGTGATGAGGTAGTGGCGGAGCTCATGAAAAGTGTCAAGGCGGATGCTTGGACATACGCTGACGCCTTGGACTTCATGATGAATGACATTCCCCTGATTCGCCGAGAAGGGGACAAGTTCATTTACTCAAAGTTTGCACAACTTGATCAAGGTAACTTTGTTTTTTCTTTGAACTTTGATTACTTTATTGTTCTCTTTGTCAGGGGTTTATCTAAGGCCAATCACGCTCTTGTAGAGATGCGCAAGAAAATGAAAGAGGATGAGGCTCGAAAGAAAGGGCAAACAGCGGATCCCCAAAAGGGTGCAGGGAAACGTCCTGTGGATATAATGGCCGACCCGCCTCTGAAGAAGAGGAAGCCTACAGCTTCCGGCGGATAAAAGTTTATGGCGGATGCCATGAAATCCGCAATGCCTTTGGTGGAGAAGGAACAAGTAAGCTGTTTTTACCTTTTCCTTTTTGCCATACTTTGAATCTAAGTTCTGACCTTCCCATCTTTGTGCAGATGGCGAAGCCTGACCTGAGCGGTTACTAGTCCGCCAAACATGGTATCAAGGGATCTTTGGAGAATGAGTCTGTCATCAATGACCTGGACGAGGCCCTTGGCCAGTTGGGCGAGGTGCAAAAAAGCCAGAACCAGATCCCAGGATCAGCCCATGTCCAAATGGGAAAAACGAAGCTTCTAACGGTATGTTCTTTCTGTCATTTTGCTACTTTTTGGATGAATGAGTGATCTCCTTTGGGGAGAGTTTTACTATTGTTTTTTCGTTTGAATGGTTTGTTTGCATTGATAGATGTATACTCGTTTGCGTGCCATGGAGGCTGAGCTCCTTCAAGGTGTGGCGAATAAGGCCACTATAGTAAAGTTGGAGAAAGAAGTTGCTGATGCTAACGCGAATGCCGCATCTGTCATTGCCCTCAAGGATGCCGAGATCCAAAAGCTGAAGGAAAAGATCGAAGCAGATGCTAAGGATCATGAGGATGCTTTGGCAGATGCTGAATTCATGGCAGGGGAGCAAGCTTTCTTTTACGACGAATGGATCAGGGCGTATGTCCAACTGGCGTATCCCGAGATTGATTTTACAGATCCGGAGTTCGTCGTTCCTGACCCGGATGTTGTCCACAAATATCGTAAAATCCCGGACGTCAAGGATTACATCCATGATCACGTTCGAAAATGGATGAAGGGATCCACCGAAGAAAGCAAACCTCTCGCCCACCTTAAGCCCGTTGACCTCGATGAAATGCCCTTGAAGACAAGTGACCAGAGTGAGGAGCTAGTAACCAATAGCACTATTCCTCTAGGAGGAATTATCTCTATTAAGCAGGAAGCCCCACTAGAGGGCGTATCTGGGGCTGTAGATAAGGAAGCCCATTTGGAGGGCGCATCGGGGAAAACAAATGTTAAGGAGGATGCTCCTATTAATGTGTAGCTTTGTTTGTAAAACTTAAGTACAGTTTGTTTAATCCTTTGCTAGTATTTATTTTACTTTTACGTTTGCGTAAGTAAATTTATAGGCTTTCAGGATTTGTTTTGAAGTAGGTGGCCAGCCATACTCCATTGTGCGAACCTTTGTGAAGGTTTGAAGCTGTTTTATTCCTTTAGAGGAAGTTAAGCTGCCTTAGGGATCGTCTTGCTACCTATCTTTGAGGTGAATCGATCCGCCCTTAGGACTTGTGAACCCTTCTTTGGGAAGGGTGTAAGAGAGTGTAAAGCCCTCGCGTCTAAGGAATGTTTTAACTCTATCTCGAATGGTGATCATTTTAAGGATTTGATCCGCCCATGAGATTGTTCTCCTATCTTTGAGGAGAAAAAGTAGCTATGTGATAGCAGTACTTTTTTGGTGTGGGAAGCGTTGGGTGCCCCCTTCTTTTTTAGACTGGAATATTTATATTGCTGCAAGAAAATACTTAAAAAGAATATTGACAATTGAACAATTGCTTTTTATTGATTGGAGATACGCTTTATTACAGCAAGTGGGTCTTATATGTGAGCCTCATTAAAACCTTTAATAAGAAAAACCTCATGGGAAAAAAGCTTACTAAAGGAAAAAGAGTACTCAAGATCTTGTTTACATTCTATTTTTTGGCGAAATATTTGCGGAGATTTTGGAGATTCCATGTACGCGGCAGCGTGTTTCCTTCCATGTCTTGAACTTAAACGTGGCGAACCCAATCTTGTCGACTATTCTGTAGGGGCCTGTCCAGGTGAGTCCTAGCTTTCCTTTTCCTTCCTTGGATTGGATTTTGTCTGCTTTACGGAGTACGAGGTCTCCCACATTCAAGTTTACAAGTTTGGCATTTTTGTCATGATAAGCTGCGATCCGCTGCTTGTAAGCCGCCATGCGTACGTATGCCTTTTATTGCCTTTCCTCCACTTGATCAAGACTTTCTTTCAACCTTTGGCTGTTTTCATCCTCGGAATAGAATGCAACTCTGTCACTTGGGACCTGTATTTCAACTGGAATTACAGCTTCGACACCGTGACATAGGGCGAACGGTGTCTCGTCCGTGGCTGTTCTGGGAGTAGTGCGATATGCCCATAGGACGCTCGTTAACTGATCCGCCCATTTCTTATCATGCTCTCCCAATCTTTTCTTTATTCCTTTAACGATCGTCGGGTTTGTAACTTCGGTCATACCGTTTGACTGGGGATAATAAACTGAGGCGAATCTGTTCAGAATGCCCAATTCCTCACAGAAAGTTTTGAACTCTGCATAGTTGAATTGCGTTCCATTGTCAGTGATAATCGTATGAGGAACTCCATACCTTCCTACGATGTTATCTTTGACGAACTCCACCATTCGTTCAGCATTGATAGAGGAGACAGCCTCAGCCTCTACCTATTTGGTGAAATGATCCACATCCACGACAACATACTTCCTCTGTCTTCTGGTGGGAGGAAATGGTCCAACTATGTCAATTCCCCAGACTGCAAAGGGTCGACCTTCGATGATGGGCCTTTGAAGGTGTTTAGCGGTGTGTGATTCATTTGCATGAATCTGACAATTATGGCATGACTCCACAAACTTTTGAACATCAAGTTCTGCTGTAGGCCAATAAAATCCTGCTAACCTGGATTTCTTTACAATGGAGGCAGATGCCTCATGAGCCCCACACGCGCCTTCATGCAACTCTTTGAGGATCTGTTGTCCTTCTTCCGGCACGATGCACTTCAGCCAGGCGTGGCTAATAGACTTCCTGTATAGGCAATCGTTTATCACGGAGAAATAGGCCGCCTTTCTCACGATCCGCCGAGCTTCTTCCTTGTCCGAAGGTAATGTTCCATCTGTTAGATACTGGCGGATTGGTGATCGCCAATCGTTCTCCATAAGCATGAGTAAGGATACCATCTCCGAGGCGAATGCCGGGGCTGTTTTAACCTCAAACGGGCATTGTAGATCCGCCCAATGCTCTTTGCTTGAAGCCATTTTGGCTAGGTGATCAGCCTCTGTGTTGGATCCCCGGGGCACATGGATTAATTCCCATTTGGTGTCTTTGTCTTCGAGGTGATTTAGCAGTTTCTTAACTTCTTCAACATATTTGGCAAGAATGTCATCTTTGACCTCGAAATTTTTGATCACCTGATTGACCATCAGTTTGGAATCGCTTTAGATCACGATCTGCTCGGGAGTGATCTCCTTTAGCAGGCGTAGTCCCAATATCAAGGCCTCATATTCAACTGCGTTGTTGGTTGCGAGGAAATCTAATTTTGCGGCATAGTGTAGCTTTATATATTGGGGACCTTTGATCACGATTCCTATACCTGCGCCTTCTGCCGAAGAAGCCCCATCGGTGTACATTGTCCATTCCTCGACTTTAGCCTTGGGAAGATTCACTCCCTCTTCGGTGAATTCATTCACAAAGTCTGCCAAGACTTGGCTTTTCAGGGCTGATCGGCTTTCATAACGAACATCGAACTCGCCTAGGTGGATTGCCCATTCCATCAACCTTCCTGAAGTTTCTGGCTTTTGCAACACTTTCCTTATTGGTATACTTGTACGAACTATGACAGTATAAGCTTGAAAGTAAGGCCTGAGGCGTATGGAGGTGGTGACGACGGCCAATGTCATTTTATCCAGCTTGGAATATCGGGTTTCAGCATCTTTTAATACTTTGCTCACGTAATAGATAGGATATTGATGGCCCTCTTCTTCCCTTATCATGACTGTGCAAACAGCCTTATTTGTAACTGAAACATACATGTAGAGATTCTCACCTTTCAAGGGACGACTCATAAGGGGTGGTTCCGTGAGAAACCGTTTGATCCCCTGGAAAGCTTTCTCGCAGTCCTCGCTCCATTCAAACGCCTTTTGCTTCTTGATTACTTCATAAAAGGGCTGGCATCGTCGGGCTGAACATGAGATGAACCTGCCCAAGGCTACGATACGCCCATTAAGACGTTGCACTTCCCTAATATTCTGTGGCGCTTTCATCTCCAGAACTGCTTTGATTTTATCAGGGTTTGGGCTCACTCCCTTCTGGCTAATCATGAATCCCAAGAACTTTCCATATGTTGCCCCAAAGGTACATTTCTCCGGGTTCAACTTAATGTTGTGATGTCGGAGTACGCCCAGTACCTCCTTTACGTCATCCGCATGCTTCTCTACAGTGGTACTTTTGATGATCATATCGTCCACATAGACAGAAACGTTTTCACCTTTGCTTTCTGCGAATATTTTGTTCATCATCCGTTGATAGGTTGCACCCGCGTTCTTAAGCCCAAAGGGCATGACTTTGAAGCAATAGGTGGCTTGGTGAGTCACGAACGAAGTTTTGATCCTATCTGAAGGCTCCATTGGGATCTGGTGATAACTGGACTTCACGTCGGTGAAGGAGTACATGGCGTGTCCCGCGGTTCCATCTACTAGGATATCAATACATGGCAGGGGGTAGTTGTCTTTGGGACAAGCTTTGTTGAGATCTGTGAAGTCAATACACATGCGGTATGATCCGCCTGCTTTCTTGACTAGAACCACATTCGCCAACCATTGTGTATAAAGTACTTCTTCGATGGCGTCCGCCCGTTTGAGCTTGGTGATCTCCTCTTCTATCACCTTCTGCCTTTCAGGGCCATGGTTTCTCCATTTTTGTGCCACCGGTACCGCATCTTTGTCGATGTTGAGTTTGTGAGTGATCACATCTGGACTAATCCCGGGGAGAATCTCATCTTTCCACGCAAAGACATCTTCTGACTCATGAAGAACCTTGGTGATAGCTTCCTTAATTTCTCCCTTTAACCCGTTAGCCATCCGTACCTGCTTTTCATCCGCCATGAAGTACATCTCTGTTTCACCCATGGCCATTGTGACAAGCTCTTTCTCGTCCTCCTCTTTAGACTGTGGGCGAATCATTAACGATGCTGAATACGTCTCTTGAGCCACTTTTTGTCTTCCTCTGATCATTACACCTCCCTTAACCGTGGGGATGTAAAGAGTTAAATGGCGTATGGAGATAAGGGCTGCAGCTTCGGAGATAAAGGGTCGCCCAAGGATGATATTGTAAGCTAACTGGCCATCTAGGATGGAAAATTCCAGATCTCCTTTCCAAATTTGATCTTCATCCGCTAACTCACAATCTAATGTTACCTGGCCTTTTGTTTGGATGGTGTGTCCTGTTACTCCCAGAATGTCCACTATGGTGGTTTCCACCTGGATTGGGTCAACCATAAGCTTGGCAAATGCTCCTCTTGTGATGACATTGCACGAACTCCCGGTATCGATCATCACTCTTTTCATTTCCCAGCCTTCCACCATCATAGTAACGACCAGGGCATCCGCATGAGGAGAGATCTCCGGGCCGACATCTGCAAAAGGGCGATTAAGTGATGCCCTATCTAGAGCAGTGGTTTTTGCCTTTTTCAACACAGGTTGGTACCCAGGTCCGCCTACTATGACATTGATGGTCCCTTTTGCCTTCTTCTTCTGATCATCTCTGGATCTATCACCATCTCCCTTCTTGCCATCATTTTGGACGAACCGGTCCAACTTTCCTCTCTCGATAAGCCTTTC
Organism: Euphorbia lathyris; assembly: GCF_963576675.1. Taxonomy (NCBI): domain Eukaryota; kingdom Viridiplantae; phylum Streptophyta; class Magnoliopsida; order Malpighiales; family Euphorbiaceae; genus Euphorbia; species Euphorbia lathyris. The sequence continues at coordinate 62,683,086 of NC_088915.1, forward strand.
TATCTCTCTAGCTAACTCCCAACATGCGTCTGTGTCATGGCCATTTTTCCTGTGGTATTTGCAATAATTTTTGGGATTTTTCCCGGTGTTGGTGTACTCCCCCCCTTTTGGTTTGGGGTATGAAATGCTCCGCTTGTGCTGGCTGTTCTCGATCCACATTAGCACTTCACTTTTATAGGCATTGAGCGGTGTAAAGGATGACACAAATGCCGATTTATTCTTAGAACCCATTCCCCGGCTTCTAGAGGATGAATCCTGGTGCTTGTCCTTCTCTCTATCTCGATGGCAAGATTCGCCTTTGTCCTTCTTAGGCGGAGACAGTGATTCTCGGCGGATGTCATCTACCTCCATAAAGTCTTTGCATCTTTCAATTAATTCTGCCATATCTCGAAGCTTCTTCCGAATTAAATCTTCTTGCAAGCTTTTGCATGTGGTGTTTTTCACTAGAGCTTCTACTGCCATGGAGACATCCACATCAATAATACTTATACACAATTTGTTGAAATTGTCTACATATTCTCGAAGGGTTTCATTCATTTTCTGCTTCAATTCAAAAAGTTTCCGTGATTTGACCACTGGAGGAATACATCCGGCGAATTTAGCACAAAACTCCCTACTCAATTGATCCCAGCTGTCGATTGATCCGGGAGGTAAAGATTGGAACCAATCATAAGTGGGGCCTCCTAAGGTGGTGATAAACATCCGGCATAAGACCACCTCACTTGCACGGTTAAGGCTGAGCAACATTCGGTACTTTCTTGCATGAGCCTCCGGGTTGTCCACACCCATGTAAACGGGTATATTAGGTATTTTAAAATGCCTCTCCGTTTCTTCAGCTTCGATCCATGCTGTAAATGGCGAATCACGATTGGCAAATGGGTTATGGCGGGCATTCTCTTCATTAATGTGGAGCACCGCAGCTCTAACACGGTCATCAAAATTCTCCGGACCCGCCCTCGGCGGTCTCCTAGGGGGAGATCTACTTAGAGAAGATGAGGAGTGATGCACCCTCACCTAAGGTTAGATGAGAACTCGCTAAGGGATAAGTGTACCCCGTCGTTATCAAGTAATAAATTTCTGGTTTAAGTCCAGGTTATCGTCCACAAGATTTATTTCTGCAAGTACCGAGCTACTCGATCTCGGATGTTATCTAGGCTTGGGGGGTTTTGAGTTTGTTTGATTAAATTAATCTACTCCTAGGTTGAATTACGCTATTCCTAGCTAAGTTATCTGATTCTAACTAAGTTACTCTACCCCTAATTAAGTTAAACTACTCCTAAGTGATCTTTTACCAATGCAATTAACCGAAGGAACATGAAGGGATACGACGATAATGAAAATAGAATGTTTAAACAATTGAATTGAAACCTAAGTCACTTGTGTCCAAGGCGATTAATCCGACCTATCCTCCTAAAGTCCCTAGTTCGTGATTCCCTTGTAAGGCCGAAACTAGCTCTAAGGCTCAGTAATTTGGGCTTAATCTTCTATAGGGTCGTCAATCCTATAGGCACTGACTAGGTCAGATTCAGCTCGCAATATGTGCCAACCTAATTTTGGGATTATCGAATGAGTTAAACCAATCAGACAAAGCGTAAGACAAAGATTAAAACATCAAAACAATTGAATAAACAAGAACTATAATATATATCAAAGATGGAAACATTATCACGAAGTTACAATAAACCTAGAATTCATAGCATGTATCAGAGGCTAGACAGAATGTAAAAGAAGAAAAATCCCTTTCAGGGAACCTGTCTACCAATGCAGGCGTCTTTCTAGGATTTAAGGATGAAGCTTGAGCAATCCTCGGTGAATGGAGCTTCTGAGGTGTCTTCAATGGAGGTTTGGAGGATATGGAGGAGGTGGAGAGGATTTCTCAAGGTGAAAAGCTAAGAAAATTACAAAGGAAAAAGATATATAATTTACATTGGAAAAACTCTATTTATAGGCGTGGCTCGGCCCTCTTTTTGACCTATTTTTGTGTCCTTATTGATGTAGGAAGTCGTGGGGTCCATCGTGGCTTCGTGGGGGCAGAATTGGTCTTTTTGACCAATTCCCGCAGGTCTGCTCGCTGAGCAGGGCGAGCTGATCGGCGAGCAGGCGCTACTCGCGACGAGCAGCGCCCTGCTCGGCGAGCAGGCCTCTGGTGGCCTGCTCGGTGAGCAGGCACAGTGCCTGGGCTGCTCGCCGAGCAGCGCCCGGGCTGCGCGCCGATGCTCAATTCGCCGAGCGACTGCCGGAGGTCCCCGAGACACGATTTTTGCCTGAAATTGATCATGTTTTAACCTGCACACGCACATAAACTCCAAACAACATTAGTCCAAGGGCTAAATTGACCCGCCAATCGCTTATTTTGAGCAAACGCTTCGTTTGGTGCGACTTTTGGCGGACCAATTAGCTTCAAAAGATAACGGAATTATACTATGCATGCTATTTTGGCCGTAATTGCCTAAATTGGTCATAAAACGAGCCTAAACAACGAAAAATAAATAAAACGTTTCCAATTCCTAACTAACTCATATAAAAGCATTTAAATGCGAGAAGTGCTCGCTTATTAACTAAATAATGCTAAAACCCGTCCTAAAACCGTACCCAAAGATAGGGGTTTTTTACCCCTATCAAACCTCCTCGCACTTAAAACTTTACTTGTCCCCAAGTAAACTAAAAAACTAAACCCGCAATCACAAGCAAGCTAGAAAACCTCCCAGTTTGACTAGGTGCTTGACACAATTTCGAGCATCTGTAATTACATGCATTCGGAAATACAAAGTAGAGACACGATATCCAAAAGCCGCATTTCAATTATCATAGGTCATAGTTTTAAGCAAAAGGACACATGTTCAATTAAACGAGCTTGAGGGGATCGCTAAGTAAAACACCTCACCATAGGTAGTTCACTCATTCACACAATTTTGGTGGCTAAAGTGTTTACTCTCGGCTTATGTTCTTGCTTAGGATTACGTTGATTTTGCACGTTCATCCGAGTTCCTCTACTATGCTATATGACTCCGATGATATCAAAAACAGTCTCTAATTGGGGTTGTAATGTGGTTAGAGGGTTAAAGGTACAACAAGGGTTAATAGTTCTAGCACTAGAAAAACAAAGTTAAAATGGCTTTAGCGAGTATGAAGTGACTGAGCTTTTTATTTATTCACTATTCTCTTTTTGGGATGTTTTCTTGAGACGTTTTTTATTTTAAGAATTGGGGAATGAAGTTCTCCCCTTTTTGTTCGTCTCTTTTCTTTCCTTTTCTTTTTCTGTTTTTCTCTTTTTCCCTTTTCTTTTTTTTTTTTCTTTTTGGGATAGTGATGCTCATTCACTTCTTAGCCTTTTGGCTTGCTACTATAATGCCATAAACAAAGAAAAAGCGTTGGGGGAAAGCAAAGGCTCAATTTGAGCTTTGTAAAAACTTGGGTTAGGTAACAAACTAAGTGATAGTTTGCAAAAATAAGGGTTAGGACGAAAGAAAAATTCTACAAACTACAAAAATATAGGCTCAAAGGGGCTTCCTAGAGTGGATGAAAAAGAAAAAATAAGGTAGAGAAAATGGTTAATTCTAATGAGGCTGATTCATCGTTTATCATCTCAAATCATTGCATGTAGGTTCAACACAGTATTAGGTGCAAAATCTGTAATCTTCCACAAGTCAAAGCATTCACACAAAAATGTCAAGAAAAAGAGCTTTTTGATGTTCGCTCTTAGGCTCAAATTCAACTCACAATTCTTTGGGTTTCAATTTGTGTTTACTAGTTCTCCCCAAACTCAAGTTTAATATCACATGCCTTCAATTCTTAAGTTATCTACCCAAGTAATGATTTTGACATTTCTTCAAAAGTAGGGTCTAAATGCAAACTTTAGCTCATGCTTTTACAGATACAAGGATTGTGTCCTACACCTAAACTAGTTGTCATGCAATTTTAGATTCGGTTCTCAGTCCTCAATGACAAATAACGAAGTTTAGATTCGAAGGAGGTTCACGGTTTTAGGTCCTAAACATGCGAGAACATAAATAAAACCCGAAAACGCTAAACTAAACTAGACACGACGCAACAAAAATTTAAAAATTATACAATTTTTGTAAGTTTGTCTACCCCTCCTCCTCACACTAAAAATATGCAATAAGTTCCAACATTGCATCACAAACCATAAAGTACAAGTGCAAAAAGTTAGGGTGGAGAAGAAAACTTACGGATTTTATCGCAATCGCCAAAAATTTGATGATTTGCGGTGCAAATTTTTTTTATTTATTTATTTATTTATTATTATTATTTTTCAACTCCATTCGGGATTTAAAAAAAAATCTCGAACAGTTTGCTTATAGCGGCCGAGCAGCAGTGCCCAGCGGCGGGCTGGGCGTAGTGTGCCCAGCGGCGGGCTGCGCGCAGGCGCCCAGCGGCAGGTTGCGCGCAGTGCCCAGCGGCAGGCTGGGCGCAGTGCCCAGCGGCATGTTGGGCGCAGTGTCCAGCGGCGGGCTGGGCGCCAGTGCCCAGCTCGCGGCGAGTAGGGCCCTGCTCGCCGAGCTGGGCGGCAGTGCCCAGCTCGGCGAGCTGGGCCTCCTGGGCCAAAATATATATATATATATATATATATATATATATATATATATATATATATATATATATATATATATATATATATATATATATATATATATTTTTAATTTTATTTTAAACCTGAAAACTTTAAAATAAAAATAAAAATAAAAGAAAACTAAACAACTAAAAAAATATTTATTATTTTTTTTTTTTAAACGAACATTTTTTTTTAAAAAACGTAAAAGAAAACTAAAAAGACTAACTAAAAAATCAATGTATAATCTAAATAAAATAAACCTGAAAAGTTTTATTAAAACTTGGGTTGCCTCCCAAGAAGCGCTACGTTATAGTCGGTGAGCTCGACATAGAATTCCCGCCTAGGTGTATGCTTCTACTCGCGTTAGGAACTCGAACTCCTTAACAAATAACCCGTACCTACAAAACGGATTAAGAGCCTCAAATAAGTTTAATGAAAGTAGGAGGCCGAATTTAAACATATTATGAAAAAGTTTGGTTTGCTCCCTTTTGGATTCTCTTGGTAGGTCGAAGAGAATGAAAACTTCTGAACAAGGAGTAAATCCAAACTTTTCGAACTTTTGAGGAAAAGGTAGTTGATATACACAAGCTTCGATTTGATCATTTATTTCTATCACATGATTTAGAATTTCAGATTTTGAACCGGGGTTGCTTACCGCTTCCGGTTCTTCACTTACCTTGAGTGATGTATGTGACAGTGGACTTGGTTCTACCTTTTCGTCATTCCTCAAAGAGATGGCTTGAGCTGATTCCCTTTGTGGGATTTCTATGTTTTCCTTTATGCTTGGGAGAGCATCTCGAGATTGCTCTTGCATCTCATGGTTTATTTGAGCCAATTGGTTGCTCAAGTCCTTGCAAACCTCCTCGTTGATTGTAAGTCGGGCTGATATTCCTTTCAAAAGGGACAGCACCTCATCTCGTGAGCTAGAGGGTTGTAGAGGAACTTGGCTTGCTTGTTTGTAAGGGAACATTCCCAATCCGTTTTCCCTATGCTCATTAACAAACCTATTTGGAGGCCTCAACATGTTAGGGTTCCTGTAGGACAAATTTGAGTGTTGAGGTCTCCTCCAATCACTACCATAAAAGCTGTAAGAATTGGGGTTAGAATTATACATTTGGTGATCACCCATAAAACTTACACTTTCATTGGTGTTGAGGCTCAGTTTCGCCATCAAAATATCCATTTTCTCATTTAAGTTGGCCATGGAGGGATTGGGAGCCTCATTCTCCAGGGCATGAATGTATTGTCTTGATGGGATAGTAAACTTTTGAGCTTGCCACTCGACTTTTTCTTGCCAATTCATTGATCAGAGAATGCTGAGAAAAAGTGAAGTTCTAGCACAAAAGTTGATAAGTAACAGTATACAGATATGAACAAGTATAGAAAAGTATAAAGAAATCATATATCAACAAGTATAGACGATATAAACAAAGATATTCACAAAGGAATGCCTAAACTAACAAATCGACCTTTGGTTTGATATTGCAGAAGAAATAAATCCCCGGCAACGGCGCCAAAAACTTGATGCGCCCTCACCTAAGGTTAGATATGAACTCACTAAGGGATAAGTGTACCCCGTCGTTATCAAGTAATAAATTTCTGGTTTAAGTCCAGGTTATCGTCCACAGGATTTATTTCTGCAAGTACCGAGCTACTCGATCTCGGATGTTATCTAGGCTTAGGGGGTTTTGAGTTTGTTTGATTAAATTAATCTACTCCTAGGTTGAATTACGCTATTCCTAGCTAAGTTATCTGATTCTAACTAAGTTACTCTACCCCTAATTAAGTTAAACTACTCCTAAGTGATCTTTTACCAATGCAATTAACTGAAGGAACATGAAGGGATACGACGATAATGAAAATAGAATGTTTAAACAATTGAATTGAAACCTAAGTCACTTGTGTCCAAGGCGATTAACCCGACCTATCCTCCTAAAGTCCCTAGTTCGTGATTCCCTTGTAAGGCCGAAACTAGCTCTAAGGCTCAGTAATTTGGGCTTAATCTTCTATAGGGTCGTCAATCCTATAGGCACTGACTAGGTCAGATTCAGCTCGCAATATGTGCCAACCTAATTTTGGGATTATCAAATGAGTTAAACCAATCAGACAAAGCGTAAGACAAAGATTAAAACATCAAAACGATTGAATAAACAAGAACTATAATATATATCAAAGATGGAAACATTGTCACGAAGTTACAATAAACCTAGAATTCATAGCATGTATCAGAGGCTAGACAGAATGTAAAAGAAGAAAAATCCCTTTCAGGGAACTTGTCTACCAATGCAGGCGTCTTTCTAGGATTTAAGGATGAAGCTTGAGCAATCCTCGGTGAATGGAGCTTCTGAGGTGTCTTCAATGGAGGTTTGAAGGATATGGAGGAGGTGGAGAGGATTTCTCAAGGTGAAAAGCTAAGAAAATTACAAAGGAAAAAGATATCTAAATTACAATGGAAAAATCCTATTTATAGACGCGGCTCGGGCCTCTTTTTGACCTATTTTCGTGTCCTTATTGGTGTAGGAAGACGTGGGGTCAATCGTGGCTTCGTGGGGGCGGAATTGGTCTTTTTGACCAATTCCCGCAGGTCTGCTCGTCGAGCAGGGCGAGCTGCTCGCCGAGCAGGGCTGCTCGCGACGAGCAGCCCCCTGCTCGCCGAGCAGGCGCCTTGCGGCCTGCTCGGCGAGCAGAAATGGCCCACGGGGCCCTGCTCGTCGAGCGTTTTCGCCCGGCATGCTCTCGATGCTTGCCGAATGTCCTTGATGTCCTTTTTCGCCCGAACTTACACCTGCGCACGTATAGAAACTCCAGATAACATTAGTCCAAAAGCTAAATTGATCCGTCAATCGCTTATTTTGAGCAAACGCTTCGTTTGGTGCGACTTTTGACGGACCAATTAGCTTCAAAAGATAACGGAATTATACTATGCATGCTATTTCGGCCGTATTTGCCTAAATTGATCATAAAACGAGCCTAAACGATGAAAAGTAAATAGAATGTTTCCAATTTCTAACTAACTCACACAAAAGCATTTAAATGCGAGAATTGCTCGCTTATTAACTAAATAACGCTAAAACCCGTCCTAAAACAGTACCCAAAGATAGGGGTTTTTGACCCCTATCAAGGAGCTAGACCCAAACGACGGATCTGATGGCGAACGCCCACCTCCACCACTCTGTCCTCTAGGAGGAGCTTGGCCGTTATCACCCCTGTGGTCTCCTGGAGGAACATGTCTATCCTCTCCTTGGTTTGGTGGTGGCGGTGGCCTATCCGAACGTGGCGTCTCTACTGGCCTCTTACTTTGTCTATGACCAGTAGATGGGGGTGATCTACCGCAATGGGAAGATCTCTGTCTCAAGGGGGAAGCTGATTTCGACCGCCTGCTTTTCCTCTTTCTTCGATTTTTATGCCTTCGACCTTCTGATCCGCCTTCGGGGAGACTTGACCGCGGGCGGCTTGGGATACCTGATCCGCCCAGATTTATCCCTTGGCCTGCGGATCCTCCTGGGAGAGTTTCATTATCTCTTCGACTTCCTCTTGCGCCATTAGGAAATAATTCCCGATTGATTGGTCGTTCACCGAGCGGTAATGTGGTGGTCACCAGGGAGTCTGTAGCGTGAACTTGGAGAAATGAAGAGTTAAGGGCATTCGATCCTATAGCCGCCTGTGGCCACTGAGATACCGTAGAAGTGGGTGCCATGCTCTAGAGCGGAGGAATGATCATGAATGACCGTAGGCGATTACCCATCTCAGGTCCAAACTCTCTTCCTATTGCTCCCGCACACATGTCGATGAATGCGTCCGGTGTTATACTGCCTTCAGCTTGCGTCGTAGGAGCACTTGAATCAGTGCGACCAGCACTGGTTACAGGTTGGCTTGATGGTGTTACCAATGGTGTTTCAACCCCCGAGGAGGGGTTCTATTCTCCATTCGTCATATCTTTTTAACGTGAACGAAGACCCTTTATTTGATTAAGAGTCCACGCTCACCGCACCAATTGATGACTAGTGGAGAATTTTCGATTGACTTCCGTCTCTATGGGGGCGTCCTTGGGTTCGACGGGGGGAAGCTCCGATGCCAAAGTCAGTATAGAAGAACAAGAGAGCAAACTGAATTGACAAAGGGTAAGTGAATGTGTACCTTGATAGCTCGAGATACTAGCTATATATAGTCATGAAGTTGTAACCTTTAGTAACTAGAAAGTCTCCATTAATGCTCCATTAATGGCGGTTATTGGTTTCCTTTAAGCATGTCCGTTAGGAAATTGATTGCTTATTAACGGTCTTTATTGCGGGATCGGCTCAGCTGTTTCAATAGCGGATTGGGCGGTTATGGCGGTTCGCCTCATAGGTTCGCCCGCGGATCTCTTGTGGTGAGGTGTTGGTGATCCGCCTGTCAGATCCCTTTACTCAATACGCCGTGATTGATACAGATCGGGTAACGGGCGATAGTTTTCAATCGTAAACTACCTAAGATATTCTCAAGCTAAACTTGAAGGAGCCGTGAAACCCCCGGATTCACAAGCTAAACTTGTAGGAATTAGAAATCCCCATTGTTAAGAGGGATGAACCCTAAAAACACTCTCAAAGAGAATATATAATTTGATTGATAAAAAGTTGTATATCCTTATAAAGATGGGGTTTAAATACCTCCCCTAAAGAAAACTAAAGACATAATTACCCCTACTAGGGTTACAACTAAAGAATGAAAATAAAGGGTAAAATAGGTAAGTGTATATTCTTCCTTGTGAAGGAAAGAAAACTTAAATAGGCAGAATGTATATACAATGTATAGATATGCCAAGGTAGATCCACTCAGGTAGATAATGGAAGTAGATACGTCGATGAGTAAATACGCCAATGTAGATATGTCGAAGTAGGTCCGCTCAACTAGATACCTGAAGGAGATACATCAATGTAGACACATCGAAGTAGATCCCCCCAAGTAGACACCTGGAGGAGATACATCAACGTAGACACATCGAAGTAGATCCGTCTAAGTAGATACCTGAAAGAGATACATCAACGTAGACACATCGAAGTAGATCCATCCAAGTAGATACCTGAAGGAGATAGGTTGAAGTAGATCTGCCTAAGAAGATACTTGAGGAGGATACGTCAAAGTAGATCAGCCCAGGTAGATGCTTAAAGGAGATACGTCGAAGTAGATACACTGAAGTAGATACGTTTGAGTAGATCCATCGAAGAGATCCGTAGAGTAGATCCGTCGAAGAGATCCATTGATGAGATTCGTTGAGGGGGATCCGTCAAAGGAGATCCATCAAAGGAGATCCGTCAAAGGAGATCCATCGGAGAGATCCATCAAAGGAGATCCGTCGAAGAGATCTGTCGAAGAGATCCATCGAAGAGATCCTTCAAAGGAGACCCGCCGAAGAGATCCATCAAAGGAGATCCGTCAAATGAGATCCATCAGAGAGATCCGTCAACGTAGATCCATCGGAGAGATCCATCGAAGAGATCCTTCAAAGGAGGTCTGCCGAAGAGATCCATCAAAGGAGATCCGTTAAAGGAGATCCGTCTAAGAGATCCGCCCAGGTAGATACACTTAAAAGAAAAAGATATACTAGAACTTTAAGTGTGTCTTCCTCCTCTTCTGAATCACTTTCCCCACATACCTGACGAAATTTGTTACCTTACTACTTCCCTAACCTGGACTTGGAATTTGTTGAAAAGATGTCCGCATCATACTCTCTTTCTTAAAAAAAAGAAATAGGATCACACTTGCCTTTGAACACCAGCAGACCATGTGCTCTTTATCACTCGAACTGCCCTTCCCATTCGTCAAGTGTTCCATGAAGCTCTTGGTTGTCGTCATCATAGGTGTACTCATTTTGGCTCCATCCAATGTCCTCCAACTCATCATCACAGTAGAACCTATCTTCATTATCTTCATAATTAGGAGTTCCGCTTTGGTTCCACTCAATGTTCCTTGACTTATCTTCATAAAACCTACCTTCATCAGCTTCATAAGTATATTCATTTTGGTTCCACTCACCATCCTCCAACTCATCATCACAATGAAATTTGTTCTCCTCATCTTCATATGTGGCCTCACTTTGGTGCCACTCAGTGATTTGATGTTCATCTTCATCATAATAGGTTTCATCATCCTCATCATAATCAAGTTCATTCTCATGATGACGAAATCTACCTTCATCATATAACTTACCATCAAAATCACTATCTTCCCCTTCATTCCCCTTCCGGGACCCATTATCACCATACTCAAGCTCATTGTTGCTATCCAACTCGCTTTTATAATGGTCCTCCTCTTTATCAATCTTCCACTCGAGTTCACCTCCTTCATGATTATTTTCAAATTCGTACAGCTCCTCTTCCTCCACCCAATCTTTCCCACGACCTCTCGCTTCCATCCGCTCCTTCTTAGAGTTCAAGCCGACCACTCCATTTACCGAGTCGTCCGACTTAAACGACATTCGACATCCGAGTATTGTTGATCCGCCAACATCTCTCCCATCACCATAGCCATTAACCCCCACACATAAAATACATTCCTCATCCGACTTAAGAGGATCCGCCAGCCCAAGGTCACCCTCCACTACTTTAACAATACAGCTACCGCCTCCATTAAGCATACACGTGAAGTTTTGTCTAAGGGGCATTTCATCAAACACATAGTACGCACCCTTTTCTACTTGAACTTCTTCGAAGTCCCTACATGCTAACCCCTCTTCCTCCTCATTCACAGATACATTTAAATTCTCATCCACAAATTCATTATCAACAACTCCACCATGAGAACTTAAATCACCAATAACATCACAAATAACCAAATCCTCACTAATAACAGGCATACCCACAACTTCCACAAGAATTGAAGGTTTTGGATTTACCTTTTCCTTAGGGAATAGAGGACAGATTTGGCATGAATCTTTAGGGGGCGAGATAGTGGTTTCTCTATCTTGTTTTTGTTGGGCTCGATGTTGTCGTCTCCGGCTATTTCGGCTGCTTCTGGTTCCTCTTTGCAGATTCTCCATCCTTTCTTGCTCCATGTTTTCTATTGTCTTTCTCCTTACTTCGGCAAGCTTGAAATCCATCTCTTCAAGCTCGGCTTGCCATTCTTCAAAACTCTTGTCAGTGGCTACCATCGTCGAAAGAAGTTTCGGATCAGGAAACGATCGGCTCTGATACCAACTGATACAGATCGGGTAACGGGCGATAGTTTTCAATTGTAAACTACCTAAGATATTCTCAAGCTAAACTTGAAGGAGCCGTGAAACCCCCGGATTCACAAGCTAAACTTGTAGGAATTAGAAATCCCCATTGTTAAGAGGGATGAACCCTAAAAACACTCTCAAAGAGAATATATAATTTGATTGATAAAAAGTTGTATATCCTTACAAAGATGGGGTTTAAATACCTCCCCTAAAGAAAACTAAAGACATAATTACCCCTACTAGGGTTACAACTAAAGAATGAAAATAAAGGGTAAAATAGGTAAGTGTATATTCTTCCTTGTGAAGGAAAGAAAACTTAAATAGGCAGAATGTATATACAATGTATAGATATGCCAAGGTAGATCCACTCAGGTAGATAATGGAAGTAGATACGTCGATGAGTAAATACGCCAATGTAGATATGTCGAAGTAGGTCCGCTCAACTAGATACCTGAAGGAGATACATCAATGTAGACACATCGAAGTAGATCCCCCCAAGTAGACACCTGGAGGAGATACATCAACGTAGACACATCGAAGTAGATCCGTCTAAGTAGATACCTGAAAGAGATACATCAACGTAGACACATCGAAGTAGATCCATCCAAGTAGATACCTGAAGGAGATAGGTTGAAGTAGATCTGCCTAAGAAGATACTTGAGGAGGATACGTCAAAGATTTAGTACTCACCATTCCATACTCTATCATTCCTTTGCCGCCATATTTATACAAAATAGCTACAAATTTACACAGCCAATCCGAAGAAACTGAACCACATAACTGCAAGAGATATTCCCCAAAGGCCGCATCAGAATCCCGAGATACTGTCAGATTCGCCTCTACCATGCAATTAACAGCATATGGACAATCCATGAATAAATGCCATACATGCTTGATATCTTCTTCACACGTTAAACACAAGATTGGAATAGACAAGTGTCTATCAGACAGTTTCATCCGAATAGGTAAGCAATTCGTCATTATTCGCCAAAGGAAAATTTTTATCTTACCCGGAATTAACAAATTCCACATTTTTAACCAGCCTTGACAAGTGTTGTCGGACATATTCTAGTGAGAGGTTGCCCTGTAGCCAGATTTACAAGAATATATGCCATTTTTAGTGTATAGCCAAACCAGCCTATCATCAGTTGCGTTCACATGGACCCTGATGACCACGTAAATTTGGTCATTCACCGTTAGATTTAGACAGATTAAATATAAGCCTTAGGATGTTTTGAATCTCCACCTAAGGATTTTAATCCGTCTAGATCTAACGGTGAATGACTAAATTTACGTGGTCATCAGGGTCCATGTGAACGCAACTGAGCCTATCAGGTACTTCCCCCTGCGACACAAAGATCCTTTTAATTCGAGAGGCCTCAACTGGATCATTTAATGTGTTATTTTTTTCTTAATAAATTATATAAGAGGAGATTGATCGGATAAAAATACATTCTACCACATCCAGTGGCGGAACCAGGACCCCGGATGATCCGGAGCTCAAACATATCAGTAAAAAAAAATTCAAAACGTCAAAAAAAAATCGAAATTAACTGTGCGGTTAACGGTAAATTTTCAAAGTCTAGCCCGTCAAGGCTGGGCAAAAAAATTTTAGCCTTCAACACATTAAAACTGTAAAAAATTTATCATTTTTTTTAGAAACTAGCATTGAACTAATAGAAAATTAAACATGTTTACTTTTTTTTAATGCTAAAGACATAATAAAAATGAATATTAAATATATCTACTTTTTTTTTTAATAGTAAAGACATTAAAAATGAATTCAAAAGTGTTATCAAAATAAAAATAAAATAAATAAAAACTTTTTAAAAGAAAATGAGGTTCAAAGGATTCGAACATATGACCACTAAAAAAAAAATTCTCAATTCTCTGGCCGTCTGTCGGGGCTCGAGCCCCTAACCCCCCCTTTGTTCCGCCCCTGACCACATCAATTTGAACGGTGATATAAAAATTCTACCCAAACTTTAAAGTGTTACTAACTGTTTTTTTTTTACTATGATTTTTTTGAAGTAAAAAAGAATTTATTAATAAAAGTCAAAATATAATATAATAAATCAGGAGATTTTAAAGATTATTCCATCAATTTTAACATAGAATAGGTAGTGCGAGTAAATTTACAGAACGACTGACTAACGAAATTAATACTAACGTGATTTAAAAAAACTTAAAATGAAAACCACAATTATCATTTTGTGAATAAAAAATTCACAACCTTTAAAATGTCAAAATGCAATACCATAATTTTTTATATATATATAATTATCAATAAAATATTACTCTGACTTCTGATTCTGGAAACAATGTGGAAGATTATAGCCAAAAAGAGTACTAATATTTATTTTATTTTTTTGAAAAAGAGTAGTAGTATTTAATTGGTGCATCAAACACCAGAAGTTTATTTTATTTTTAATACGATATAAAATTGACAGGGAAACTAACGCTGTTGGGTTGTCCAAATTTGATTATCCAACAAATTTATTTGGATTATAAAAAATTAAGCTGACTCCAATTATTTACTACATTAACCCAAGTTGACATCTATAATTGTTGGAAAAAAAAAAGTTGACATGTATATAATCAAAGTTCTGAAAGCTATATTAAAAAAATAAAAACTATTTTGTAAGCTTAATATATATGGCTGAAAACATTAATTGGCTCCCTAGAAGGCACCGAAGTATGAATTTACAAAATCTTTTTATTAGTTTTCCCAATTTGTATAAAATAACTATCTCTAATTTGAATTTATTTAAAAATATCTATTAATCTATTAAATTTATTGATTAATAAATTATTTACAACAAGTAATTTTTTTTAAATTTATTTAAAGTGATATATATATTTTAATTTATCTGTTATGTGGATTTAAAAAGTTAATTAAATCAATTTAATAAATTGAAGTATTTTATAAGTTTAAAGGTTCAATCAAAAAATTGAGTTTTTATAAATTTAAAATTCGGAAAGCTCCTAATTTATTAAGCATTTTTATTACTTTATAATATAAAGTATTCATAATTATTTGAATGGTCTTCATAGTAACAGGGTGTCCAAAGCCTCTTTTAAAGACATTTTGGACAAATCTAACGGTTTGTGTGCTAGCTGGAAAGCTAATTCTCTTTCCCTTGCAGGTCGCCTTACTTTAATCCAGTCTATCAACTGCGCTGCTCCAAATCACATCATGCAAGCCTGTAAGCTCCCTGAGCCAGTCCTCAACGACCTTGATAAAATTAATCGGCGTTTTCTGTGGGGAGAGTCTGGGGATGGGAGGAAGATTCACCTGGTCCCTTGGAAGGAAGCCTGCCAGCCTAAGAGCAGGGGGGGGTCTTGGTATAAGGCAAGCTAAGGACAATAATAAAGTCCTGTTAATGAAGCTTCTTTGGAGAATGTGGCAATCCCCCTCCTCCCTTTGGGTTCGTCTTCTATGCGGCAAGTATAGGAAAGATAGAATCTTTGGTGGCCCGAAGGAGAGGGTTGTCAGCTGTTCCTTCCTCTGGAAAGGGCTTAGTGCTGTTTTTGCTGAGTTCTGTACGGGGATTGGCTTGGAGGTGGATAATGGGAGATCCATTAGTTTCTGGTATGACACCTGGATTGGTGACAAACCGTTGATTGAGGTGTGCATCGCCCCTCCGCCGAATGATCTCCTCTCTTGGAGAATTGCTGATGTGGTGGACTCGGAGGGAGACTGGATCTGGTCTAAGTTCGACTCCTTTCTTAGCCTGGAGACCCTCCTTAATATTAGAGGTGTGAAGATTAGTAATCAGGAGGAGGATAAGGACAGACACTGCTGGGCCTTGACTAATAATGGTTCTTATTCTTGCAAATCGGCCTATGAAGCTTTTACCCCTAATAGGGCTGATCCTCCTTTGGAAATTTGGAAGTCCATTTGGGCCCTCAAAGTCCCCTACCGCATTAGGAGTTTCCTATGGCTGGGAGTCAAAGACAGGCTCCTCACGAATGCAGATAGACACAGAAGGCACTTGGCTGTATCTGGTGCCTGTAGCAGATGCAGCGGCCATGTGGAAACCTTGTGCCATGCTTTGAGGGATTGCCTGAATAGTAGAAAGGTTTGGGAAGGGGTCCTTCCTCACCACATCCTTCCTTCCTTTATGGGGTTCTCTGATATTGACTGGTTCTCTGAAGGCGTTAATGGGAATTTGTTGGCCAGTATGGAGCACGAGGCTATTCTCTTCGCTATTATTTGTCACCAAATGTGGAAATGGAGGAATGAAGAGTTATTTGCTGAGAAGACTGTCTTTATTCCTGACCTCCGGTTTTACTTCTCGAAAAAACTCTCTGTTATTACAAAGAGTTTTGAAGGAGAGCCCCTGGTTCACCCCTCCCCGGTTAAAGAGGTCCAGTTAGTTGGTTGGAGGAAGCCCAGGGAAGGGGTTGTCAAGTTGAATACGGATGGCTCCTGCCTTAGTAATGGCAGAATTGCTGCTGGTGGAGTTCTTCGGGATGCTGGTGGCGCCTGGCTGGCTGGGTTTACCCATAACTTAGGTACGGGCTCCTCCTTTACTGCAGAGCTCTGGGGGATCTTGTCTGGCATTAAACTCGCCATTCGCATGGGTGTTAAAAGACTTTCGGTGGAGTCTGACAATTTGGAGGCTATCAACAGGATTTCGGATAGACAGACTGTTTGTCTTAAGAGTCAGAATCTCATTAAAGCCATCTTGAGGCTTCGTCCTGCCTTCGATTCTCTTACCTTCTCTCATATTTATAGGGAGCAAAACCGCGTGGCGGATCGCTTGGCAGCTGCTGGGCATGGGGGGATGTTAGGTGTTTCTACCCTTTCCGTTCCTCCTTCTTTTTTGTTACCTTCTCTTCTTGAGGATAGGATTGGGGTCAGTCTTTCTAGACTGATCCCGGGTTAGGTTTTTGTTTGTTTGTTTTTTTTTCTTCCCTTCTTACCAAAAAAAAAAACATTTTAGAAGTAATTTGACGTTGACCAAAGAAATATTAACTATTAATAGAAATGAAGTGCAAAATTGAAATTTACATTTATTCAACTCCAACTAATTGTCAATCATTTTTTATATAGAGAAAACAAAATTAATTGTCAATCATAGAAAAATGATATCTTGAATCTTGATATTTCAATAAAAATATGGTTGTTCTTTGTTCTTTTGATTTTTTTAAATAATGATAAGTTTTATTAACTTAAATCAGATGAAATAATATTGTTAAGAAATGGTGGTGAATATGTCCATTCACCTCGAACAGACACAGAATTGATATGAGCAGTCGAATTCTCTGAACACTTAATAAAGGAGATAGAGCACAATTGTAAATCTCGTAATAAATGAATACAATCAAAAGTAATGTCAACTAAATACGAATGACTTTCTAACCCCATTTGAATTGTTGAGACAATCCGACTGAATTTGAATTTTCTTACTGGGACGATGCATTTTAATCCAACTTAAAGCTTCTTTGATAGTCATGACCTTGGCTAGTTAGGGACTAATATTTCCTTGAAAAGCTTCAATCTTAGCTAGAATGCATTCTCTAGAGTGATTACTTGATGATGTCATAGATGGAAAAATAAATTTTGATGCAAGAATTGAAAAGAAAAGAATAAACTTGTCAAATGACAAAACAAAACAAAACTTGTCAAACATATTTAATAATATAATTTAAAGGGTTAATTCGAAAAAAACTTTTATAATTCCATTAATTTGTAGATCGGTTGTTGTGGGTTATTTACCGAAAAGAAATTGTAGTTTGCCAATTAGTAAATAAAGTATTTTCGTCTAAAACCGCAAATTTCACCAACATGCTGCTGATAGGTACTTTTATCAAAAAAAAAAAGTTTATCATTTTTTTTTTTACTTTTCAAAATCAAATTGATATATATATAAATTTATTTTTTAACCACGAGGTTGTGGTGGAGTAGTAAAGGCTCCTCCTCCCTTAACCAAAGGTCTCGATCCTCACCTTTGGAAATGGAAAGAATTTCCGTGGCCAGCCGGCAATCCGGGTAATAACAGGCTTTGTAGACACGAGCAACGAGAGAGTCTTGATTAGTGATTAACCTCCAACCTTGTTTGGCCAGGAGCGCCTCATTAAATTGGCGAATTCGTCTAAAGCCCATACCACCATATTTTTTCGACACACACAGCTTGTCCCACGACATCTAGTGAAGACCACCCTTATTGTCAGTACCCGATTCTAAACAAAACCGATAGATAATAATGTTCGACAACTTCAATATTTTTTTATGTTTTTTTTATTTGAGATATCATTTTGATTTGTACAATGATAAAATGAGTCGTTATATTTATAAATTACAAAACCGATAGATAATAATGTTCGACAATAAATTCTGAGGTCATAAATGTAATTTACTTATTTTTTGTTGGTAAAAAAAGTTTTGTGGATTTGATTTTTTTTTTTTTTGCAAATACGATCTTCTAGTTTAAAAATTTACTGACACGAACCTAATAATTTCTCATTTATAAATAAACTTTTTGTTATTAAAAATACCTAAGAACGTGTTTGTTTCTTGATTTCAGAGCTCTGGTATATTGTTTCAGTCTAAACATAAGATTTTGCAGTGTTAAATAGGTGTGAGCATCGGTTCGGTTACTAATCGAACCAAACTGTTGGTTAACCGAATCGAAATTTGTGATACTTTCATAATCGAACTGAACTGAATACGATTGGTAACCGGATATTATTAAACCGAAAATTTTCGATTCTGTTACCACGTCATAAGACTCGTTTGGTTTACTTGATATTTGTTGTTACGATTTGCTATTAGAAAACGTTGTTTTTAAAAAAAAAAAACAGGGATTCCTTATTGTTGGAAAAAACTATTTTTCATGTATAAAATATAAACAATAATTTCCTTACCAAATACATAAATCTCTCATTTTTAATATAAAATAATAAACGGGAGGATAAAATGGAGTAAACAAACACATTTATAAACTCACCCTTTAAAAAGAACAAACAAACATTAGCTCACCCTTATTTGCTTGACATTAAATAAATATTAATTCTATGTCCCAACTATATATATATTTGAAAGGATGTCCCCAACTATAAATTAAAGAACAAAAGCGCAAAAAACATGATTTTATAATATTCAATTATTTTTAATTGTAGACTTAAATTGGGAGGCTAATAATGGGTCCTCCCTTTTTTATTATCATTTATCACAGTGTTGCTTGACATTGACATTTTCTTAGCACTAAAATACTATTTTTTTTTTTTTAATAATTATCTACTCTAATATGTCTAGATTCAATTCAACTTACTATAGATAAGATTAAAATAAAATATATTTTATCGATTAAAATATTATTTTATATTTTAGCTAACCCATTAGTTAACCCCAACCATATACATATATTTTTTTTCTTTTGAGGAACCAATTAAGCTGGCAAACGTATAGGAAATGCTTACATATAATTACATTTATATTACATTAATTAAAAAATATTTATAATTTCACTAATTTACAAATCGATTTTTGTGATTTTTTTCATCATAGAAAAGAACATGATTAGCTCCATTAGCAAATAAAAGATTTTTACTTAACCCACATGACAATGAACAAATTTATCAAAAAAGAAATTTCACTATTTTTTACCGTTTAGAAGCCATAGTTATTTTTTAAATATTTTTTTCTCTTTTATTATCCGTCTTTAATTATAAAAATTTCAGAAATTTAAGAAAAAAAGTAAAGAAAAAGAAGAAATGGGATGGATCGAGAATAGAAGAAAAAGAACAAGGAATGAGAATGAAGAGAGAAAATAAATTTTTAAATTTTTTTTTGGTTCGTAAGGGTATCCACCGTCGACAACAGTGACTATCCCTTTCGCAGATGGTTTGCACCTCTATGAGTGGGGCAGATCTGTTTGTAGAAGGAACAAGGTCGTGGGATCTTGAGCTGATAAGGGGAGTTTTCTCGCCGAGGGACCAATCGCTAATTATTGGAATTCCTCTCAGTCGTAGAATTATGGAAGATGGCTGGTACTAGAAGGAAGATCGGAAAGGCACTTACACTGTGAGTAGTGTCTACAAGAAACTGTCACAACATGACCTGCAAAGTTCTGATATGGCGCTGTCAACTTCTTCCTGGAATTACCTGTGGAATCTCTTTATCCCTCCTAAGGTAAAAGATCTGATATGGCGTGTGTTGGCTGGTTGTTTACCGTCTAAAGTAGCGCTGCATTGTCGGCGGGTAAATGTGTCGGTAGTAGGGGTGAGCAAAACCGAACCAAAAACCGAAAACCGAAAAAACCGAACCAAATTGCAATTTGGTTTGGTTCGGTTCTCATTTTTGTGCAACTTCGGTTTTTGGTTCGGTTCGGTTTGGTTCGGATATAAACCGAAAAAACCTAAAAAACCGAATTAGAGTATTATTTGGATATTAAAATAACGTAACAAATATAAAAGTCGAGAAAGAGGAATTAAAATATTATTAGAATTGGAATGATATTATATTATTTGGTTATTAAAAAGAATATATTAAATTAATTTAGAATTATTATTTGAGATGTATAATTTATAAGCACAACAAACAAAAAGTTCCAGAACACTATAAAAAAGAAAGAAAGAAAGAAAGGAACATCAATGTTTGATATAAGTTTTATAATTTATACAATATTATTTAATTCCATTCCAGAGAACATTATAAGTTTATATTGGAATTAGACAAAGGCCGGGCAAACACATAATAGGCAGGCAAAGCTTCTTACCATTCCGGGGGAAGATCCTATTCTTTTCTTTGAGTTGAAATAACTTCTGTTGATCAGATATTAAATGTAAAACATTATAAAATTAAGAAAAAAAAATTCAGAGAACATTATTTAATTATCTATAATTTGGTTTGAAATAGAACCAAACCGAACCAAACCGAAATAGTTTGGTTCGGTTTGAACCGAACCGAAT
This sequence comes from Euphorbia lathyris, assembly GCF_963576675.1. NCBI lineage: Eukaryota > Viridiplantae > Streptophyta > Magnoliopsida > Malpighiales > Euphorbiaceae > Euphorbia > Euphorbia lathyris. The sequence goes on from NC_088915.1 coordinate 62,703,773, forward strand.
TACAATTTGGTTTGGTTCGGTTTACAAAAATTGCTCCTATTTGGTTCGGTTTTATTTGGTTCGGTTCGGTTTTTAAACCGAACCGGACCATGCTCACCCCTAGTCGGTAGTGTGTTCGATATGTTCTGATAGCGTGGAGGATGAGTATCATGCTTTGGTGTGTTGTTCTGCAGCTCGGGCGGTGTGGTTACAAAGTCCAATTGGAGATATCAGCAATCGTTTCAACAACTTTAGACAGTTTTGGGACTTCATTCTGTCGAAACCAAGAGATTTAGTAGAGATTGCTGCTACAGTCTGCTGGAGCATTTGGTTAAATAGAAATAACCTCGTATGGACTTCAACAGCACAGACGTCCTCCCGCCCTTGCCCATTAGCCGGTGATCCGCGGTGTCCTGCTGTGTCTGCTCCTACTGACAGCCGTGTTAAAGCCAATGTTGACGCAACGATCTTCGAGGAATTGGGCTTGGCTGGTTTCGGTTGTGTAGTTTGAAGCTCTGATGGTCGGTTTTTAGCAGCAAAAAATGGGGTTCTGGAGGGTATATCAGACCCTTGTTTGGCTGAGGCTCTCTCCATTAGAGAAGCTCTAAGCTGGATAAAAGATTGTGGCTGGACTAGTGTCGTTATAGAATCAGATGCTCAGGTTATTGTTCAATCGATGGTGCACATATTAGAGGAGACGTCTCCTTTTAATGTCATAGTTAACAATTGTAGAGTTTTGCTTAACGAGCTTATTAATAGCTTCATTGCCTTTATAAGGCGCTCCGCTAATGGTTCGGCGCATGCACTTGCGAGAAAGGTGATTTCGGCTTCATGTAGGGGTGAATGACATGTCATTCCTCCTCACTTTCTTTGTAACGTGTTAAGAGTTGATTTTTAATATATTCCTTATTCGTTTCAAAAAAGAATCGTATTTCCAATGCAACCACCATTTTCGATTTTTTCATAATTTTTAAATTTTTTTTTCTCTTAACAAATAATATTTAAATAATTAAAAAAAAAAGTTAAGAATTAAAATTTCTAAGAGTATAATTTCCATCAATTCTATGCTATTAGAGTGATATTGATGATTGTGTTAATAAAATATAAATTTCATGTGTCATAATATCTCATGGCAGTTGCCCATCTACTACTCCTAAATTCCAAATATTTTGTTTGTCTTTTGGACTCGAATTCAAATAACTTTTTAAATTAAAAAATTTGAAGAGTATTGAAAATGTTCAAGAAAACAAAGAAAGAAAAATGTAAAAACCTTACCCCCTCAATAAAAGAAGTTGATAAAATAAAGAGGATGGGAATGGCCAAATTGGAATGGGATGTAATATTAAATTGAGTAAATAATTTACGAGTACTTTTTTTTTTTTTACCTGACCTGTTTAGTTCCTAGTTTAAAAAATATATTTTGAGGTCTCATCTTTTATCGATATTAACCTTTTAATTCTTCTGTCTATTTATTTTTAGATTTCTAATCGTTATATTTGGTATAAACAGACAGATAGAAAATAACAAAGTAACATGGTTATTTTGTATAGTACTATGACTATCCTGAAAACTAAGATATGTTCGGTTAAAAATCTAAAAAAATAGACAAAATGACCAAATGATTAATATTGATAAAAAAATAGAAATTTTATAATGCGTTTTTCAAAATAGGAGACTAAATGTTACGTCGAAAAGTGTGAACAAATAAATTATTTACTCTATTAAATTCTATTATAGTCCTTAAATTCAATTTGTTATATAAAATAATGAACTTATATAAATATAACACAAAATGTATTAAGAAAGTATTACCAAATCCGCACCTTTTTTTATATTAAGCTTCTTTTTCTTCTCGTTAAATTATGTAATCTTAGAAAATAAAATATTTTCATTTATTCCAAAATTGATGCAGCTCGATTAGGGATGGCAATGAGCAGATCCGATTCTGAACCTGGGTAGGAGGGATGGCTGTCCAAGAGCCCAAGGATATAGAGATCCAAATATAGTAATTTATTTATTTTTAAAAATATGATATTCTAATTTATTAATACCAGTATTAATAGGTCTAGAATTTTAAATTAGTTTTAATTTAAAACTAATAAAATGAACACAATTATAAACTTAATTTTTTTAAATCATATTATTATATCTCCGTATTAATAAAAATTTGGGACATCAATTAGTGTTTCCAAATTTTCAAATTTATCTAAGATTCTTTCCAAATTCCATAATGAAAGGGTTTGGCATCGATTCCCTAATTATATCAACTCATAATTTGAGAGTTTTTCCATAATTATCTCTTCCACCCTTCAATCCCAATAATTTACCTCCCTTCTTTAATCACACTCCAATCCGAAAACATATTATATGGTAATATTATCCTTCATCTTTAATTCACCAGCTATATAAATAATCAATTTTGTTCTCTCATCACTTCACCGTGAACCTTCCAATTGCCAATAGCTTTTTTTAATCTTCGAGAAACTCTATGAGATTCAGTTTTACTTTGGTTTTGAGAGGAGATTTGGAAGAAACACATCAAAATCATCCAATTTTAAGACCTTAATCGCTAAATCCTGTTAAGGGGGATGATTTACAAATTTCTTTTTTCATTTTTCTGTTATCATATTTGTATCTTAAAGAACATAAAATCTATTAGAAATATTTTATAATTATTACATTTGAGAGAACTTTTTTTTTTTTTTGATGAACAGAGAGAACTTTTTCTTAGATGCACTCCTACTTGCCAAATTCAATAAAAAAAAAACTTAAGCACTTTGACATCGAATGCAAACCTCTACTTGAGTATAGGTCTGTAAAATTGAGAATCAAATATATTTCTTGCAGTAATTTTCTATGTCAAAATATTGCAAAACTAAATTTTGAGCCATTATATTGTTTAAATTTTGGTTTCACTAAGCCCTTTAACTTTGAAGGTGATTAATATTTATTAGGGACTTCATTTAGTATTTCGCCCATTGGCCTCTAAAATTTCAGGATCGGCCCTGTCAATGAGTAGGATATTCATAGGTAGTATCAATTCTAAATCTTTACATGTTTATTTTTTCATTAACCGTACTCATCCCATTATTTTATGTGTATAATTTATGAATCTCATATTTGTCTCAGTTCAATCGCGGGTACTCTTATTTATCAAGAATCAATACATAATACAAAAATAATTATAAATTTAATAAAAGATAAATTTAATAAACCATCCATAAATAATTCATCTACAAATTTAACAAATATTCCAAATTCAAAAATTCTAAATCAACCTTAATCAATAAAAATAAATTGGCTTAGTGGTTAAAGTAACTGGATGAAAGTCAAATATATGGCAGGTACCGGATAACGTTTACCCATAGGGTATTCCATACCCGTCCCATACCGGTCACAAGTAATTTTTTTTTTGAACTCATACCCGTCTTATACCGTTTTATACAGGATACAGATAATCTCATTAGGATCAGATAGTGTCGTATACCTGATAGAGTACTCATTGTCATTCCTAGTCCTGCTAGACTTTAACTTTGATCCTCAATTTGATATTATAAGCTTTTATATATATATATATATATATATATATATATGGAAAAAAGACATGCAAATTGTAAAAACGGAAAACGTGAAAAACAAGAAAATGAATTGAAAATAAAAAAAAATGGAAAAAATCGTGAAAAATATGGAAAATGGTAAAGACAATAAAAAACAAAATATTTGTTCGTTTTTCAATTTTTGTTTTATTTTTCACATTTTTCTGTTTTTTTTCCAAGAGAATGGAATAATGGTGAAAATGGTTCTTATAAAGCTTTTCTTGAAATGGTTTTGCATCTGTGGGTGTAGGGGCATTATTTGTAAAACACTTCATGTTGTATATCTTGGTAGGAGGGCGTTGAAATGTCATGCCCCTTATCAGGCGTTTTAAATGTGTGTGTGTGTGTGTGGGGGGATAATATGTTGAATGGTGTAGTATGGACTTGCCTTTTGAAGTTCAAGCCTAATGGATTCAACTAAATCTTATTCCGAGCAAGCTACTATATGCATTGGAATCCTATTTGAGAAATGATTCCAAAAGAGGTGTATCTTCCTAAACTATAGCTTCGTATTTTGATAAAGACATTAGTTCCTAAAGAGAGAATGTGTGAATTGTAGCCTACATTGATTAGGAGTATAAAGTGACTATATAAAGGAGACTTATAAAACCCACGATATGTTACATATACTTAACATTGTTGTATTGATCCATTGCTCCTGGATTGATACTCACTTAGACATCATAGAGTCTTCCGTCAATCATTGATGTCTCCATTGTCTTTGGAAGAAGTAACCAGATATAGAAGAAGATGCAACTATCAAGTCTCCGAAAATTTAAATAATTTATCACCAAAGTATTTAATAAATAACAATTTAAATAGGATGTAATGTTAATTAAAGTTTAAGAAATACTATAAATGATTTATTTGAGTGAAGGAAAATGTTTGACCACCAAAGAAACCAACACATCACGTTATTTGTGTGTTGGACCAATAATTTGATACCGCGTGAAACCTCAATCAATCTGTTGGCGTTATTTTGCAAATAACCATATTTCAACCTTGACTCGTGTGGATTTGATGTGGACGTGCCAGAGAAATTAATTCCCAATTAATTCATTGATTTTGGGTTGTAATATGCGCATTAAAATTAACTTCTAAAAGACGAAATGATTGGACGAAGGATTCAAAAATTGAAAAATAAAAACCTTCTTGGATTCATAGTTCCACTACTAACTCAGCTAATGGCACTACGAAAAGAACTAAATTAACACAAGGATTTGAAAATTTTTCATTTTTATTGATTTTATAAATTTTGTTTTGATTACAAATGATGAAAATAGAAAAAGAAAGCAACAATTACAACTGAAAAGACTACGTTAATTTCGTGAAGAAATTACGTTTAACAAAAGCAAAGACCAGAAAGCAATTAGTCGCAATTTCACACTAAACCCCTCTTTCTTGTCTCTGTTTTCAGCTTGAAAATACACCGAAGACCAAAAAGCAATTAGTCGCAATTTAATTGAACAAGAATGAAATTATTAACAAAGCTGAAACTGAAAACAACAAACTTGAAGGTTGAAATGAATTGATGGCTCGTTGGTGTCTAGAGCTCGAATTAATCTTGTATTTTTTAGATGACGACTGTTGTTATAGATTAAATCGGGACATGTTAGTTTTAATCGTAAACTAACAAAGATGTTCTTCTCTAGCTAAACTAGAAGGAGTGAATCTCGGGTTTACGGTCTAAATCCTTAGAAAAATCATAGATTCCCCCATTGTTGAAGGTTAGAAACCTTAACAAGTTTCAACGGAGACGATGATAAAATTGATTTGATAAAAATTGAATATCCTTACAAACAAATGAGCTTATATAGCTCAACAAATAAAAGGTAAAAGACTAAAAAGTCTAATTACGGTTACTAATAATCAAGAGTGCTAAGGGGTAGAATGGAAAGGGAATGCCAAAATGGCATTTAGGCAAATAAAATAAGAGTGCAAATAATAGGGTTAAAATGAAACAATAGTAATTAAGAGATGTAAGTAATTGTATTAGTCTTGGTAACTAAGAGATGTAAGTAATTGTACCAATTTCATGGAGTTGTTTACATGCTTCCAAGCAAGCCTTCTACTTTAGATATTTAGTAAGTCCTTTAACCCAAATGGATTGTATAGGGCAACTTTTTGGAAGAATCAAATTGAAAATATATGTTCTCTTGTCTACAAGACACAGAGGAGAAGGTTTGATAGATTAAGATAAATACAATTACATACTGAATTTCAACGAAATGGAAACAAAGTCAATCGGAGAGAATGTCTAAATCGAAGCGTGGCAGAGGTCAAGTTTAATAAGCAGAAGTCTAATTTGATTTAAAGAACTAAAAATTACCCTAATCTGAAACAGAGTCAAGAGGAGAGATGCTTAGGGCCAAGATTGATAACATACCTCAGTTCTCTTGAAGAAAAACAATCTTGTAATTGTTTTAGTATTCTTGAGAGTGGAGATTTTTGAAAAAAGAAACAGATTGAACAACAATAGTTATGCCAGATTTGCAAAAATGGAAATTGGCAACGGTGAGGAGTAGCGGCAGCAGTGATCGACAGACCGATGGACGCTAGGTCGGGAGCAGTGAGGAACAGATTTAGAATTTTGAAAGAAACGACCAGATAATTATAAGAGTGAGAAATTGAAAGTAACTGGAAAAGAAGGTAGCAGGTAAAAGCGTACATAATTCCACAAGAATGAGATCTGAGGTGTATTTGTATTATTGGCTTAAAAAAACAAAGTGCAAGTACTTTGTTTTTGAACAAAGTGAGGATAGTGGACACCTAAGTTATAAACAGTAGATCCTAATATAGATACAAGGGGTGTTAAAAAAATCGAGCCGGGCCGAAATAACCGGCCGAACCGATGAATTTCGATTTTTCAGTTCGGTTTTTGGTCTATTAGGTTTGGTTTCGGTTTTAGTTTTATTTTTTGTAATATTTCGGTAATTTCGGTCGGATCGGTTTTTAAATCAAAATTACCGAATTAACCGAACAGACCGAAATAAATTTAGTATAATTAGAAATTAGATTTATTATTATATAATTTGATTAAAGAATTATATTATTGGAATTTTTGTTAAGCATGATATTTCTTGGATTAACTACAACTGATTATTTTATTAGTCTGTTTAATGTTTGCCTACCAATTTAATACAATTGTACACTACTTCATATTTGAAATTGATTTTATTTCTATATAAAATTTCTATCATTTTTACTTTCAATAAAAAAGTTAGTTATTTTCAAAAGAAAAACAAAAACAAAAAAAAAAACGAAAACGGTTGTATATATAAGTAAATGACAAGCAATATCATTAATAGTATAATATTAACCTTATATAGACATAATTGTTAATGAATTATTTTAATGTAAGGAAACCGAATAACCGAATCGAAACCAATCGAAATAATTCGGTCAGTCCGGCTCGGTTATTTATTATTATTCGGTTTTTATTTTTAAGACTATTCGGATTTCGGTTATTTCGGTTCGGTTTTCAGACCGAACCGACCGATGAACACCCCTATACAAAATGTATGAATGTTGTAGTACGCTTTGAAATAAGGATCAAAATGGCTCAAATTCAACGGGATAAGTTTAGTTTAAATCCAACTTTAACAAATTTATCAAAATTTTATAAATTTTTAATATTAAACTGATTGTATTAAAATTTACCAAGTTTAGTTTAAATTGATTTTCATTGTTAATTTTAAAAACCATTTTTCTTAATTTGCCAAATTGTCACGAAGAAGCTTCTAGAGACCAAAATTTGGGGATTCCTAGTTAGACAAATGACATACTCCGAAATGGATTTTGCCTATACTGCAAACCATTTTCATGCAGCCACTCTATACTTTTCATGCTGTCTTTGTTATCAATATTAACACAATTTAATTGCTTCTTCTTTTCCAATAGGACAAGAGAATATATATATATAGCACACCGATTTAAAATCTTGCAGCCAACTTCATCACCCTTTACCAAACCATTTAATGTGATTTATAATACCTAATAAAAAATGATTTTAGCATTTTAAGTTAAATAGTTCTTAATATCATGTTAGAATTTTTAAACTAGTGACCCATAATAAATAAAATATTAGTAAAATTTCAATGTATAATAAATTGAGTTTATGGACATCTTTGAGGGAAGGTGTACAGGAATCATTGGGGTTATCAAGGATTTAGGAGCGGACCAGTCCTGACATTTTAAGGGTCCCCGGTGAAATAAGAGATAATGGGCCCTTAATAAAAAAAATGTACTAAAAAATCTAAAAATATAAATTTGGGCCCATTTTAGACCTAAAATATTATATTATTTGATCAATTTTTAGACCTAATGGATATTATAACTAAATTTATAACAAAAAATATATATATATATATATATATTCAATAAAATTAAAAATTTTAGGCCCCTTTTAGCCTTGGGCCCTGGGCGGCCGCACCCCGAGCCTATGCCCAGGGCCGGCCCTGAGCGGACCGATACTGTGACAGAGACGAGTCTGACCCTTCAACTAGCTGAAAAATACCTTTTAATACAGTAGGTGAAGGATTTTGATCAATCAAAATCCAGCTCAGTCAATAACTTCTTTTAAAATTATATCCCTTTCTAAATTTATCATGCGTTCTTCATTACGAAGATCCATTAACCGCAATTCTGGATAGAAAATAATAAAAAATTATATTTGATGTCGCTAAATATAAAATTCTATCAGTAATTTCATTATTTTTAAAATTTGGGAAATTTGATTATTTGGATGATTATTGATCCCATAAAAATATTTTCACTAAATTTTTACCTATTAATTGTTCAAATATTTAGTTTTGTTATGAGAGCATTCAAATAAAATACTAATTAAATGGTTATATTTAAATTGTAAAAGATGGGTTGAAGTTGCGGCCATTAAAATACATGTCAATAAGGCTTATTGGTAGAAAAATATAACCACATCATGTCATGTCTGATATCATTGAGGGGTCAAAAATTAGTATTTCAATAACTTCTTATTCGCCTAGCGGCTACGGCAGTGCACTCAGCATCTATATAAAAGTTAACTACTACCCATTTCACTGTAAATTAATGAATCTAACAGGAAATGAGTATTAATTGGTACAATCTCAAGCAATTGGATGATAAATTAACAATTTCTTTTTATAATTTTTTAACGGAAAAATTACAAAATTGGATCAAATTTGAGATTTATTTACATATGTAACCTATTAATCCAACCTACTACATATCTAAACTATTTTTGGTCCTGTTTGGGAATTAGCTGTTAGCTGATTACATTAGTCGTTAGCTGTTAGCTGATTACATTAGCTGATTTGATTAGCTGTTTGTGTAGACCTGTTTGGTAAAAATTAGCTGATTGATAATAGCGGTTTGTGCAAAAAGACAAATAAGGACATTAATTTTGGCGCAGGAGAAGAGGGAGTCTATCTATTAGGGTTAAAGAAGTCCATTAATTTTAATATTGCAAAACGCTAATTGAAAAAGCTCTTTTTAAGAGTTTTTTCTAAATTAGCGTTTTCATCCCAAAACTATCTCCCAAAGCTCTCTCCACCAAACACTCCAATTAGCGGTTTCAGTGGTCAAACCTCTAAAGTTGGTCAAAACCGCTCTTTTTATCCCAAAACGCTCTTTACCAAACAGGGCCTTTGTGTGATTTTTCCAAAATACCTCAACATTTCATCTTCCCCTTTCCGCTTCCTCTTCCTTGCACAGTTTCTCTCCCCTTCCCAGGCCTTTGATCTTCATCTCTTCCTTTATACTGCGAAATCTGTACCATTTTCTTCATCACCATGTCTTTCGCTTCTTCCTCTCTCCCTCTCTTAATTCTTCATCTTCCTATTGCTAGAAAATTAAACCATGGTTCTTGATCTTCTTGTTTCTTCTCGTCTATTGGTTTCTCTATTCTTGTGCGGATCGAAGAAATCGTTATTTGACGTTATTTTCATTATTTTTCTGCGTTTATCATATGGTTATTGACGATTTTAATGGTAAAAGGTGGAAAAAATGTAAGTATCTACTGTTTTCTCCTCGTTTTTTTCCTGAAAATCACTTCACGAAATGGGCTTTTGCGAAGGTTTACGAGGAAAAAGAGGCTGAAACGGACGATTTTACTTCGCGAAAACAGATTACGCGAAGTCTGCGGAGAGAAATGTTCATGATTTTCACCTTCGCGTAAATATGTTTTCGCGAAGTAAAATCGTGACATTTCTCCTCGCAGACTTCACGTAATCCGTTTTCGCAAAGTAGAAGTGTCCTCTTTTTTGCACATTTCTCTTCGCAGACTTCGCGAAATCCTCTTTTCACGAAGCCAAATCATCATTTTTCTTCCTAACATAATTAAATTTTTGTGAAGGTGGTTGAATACATAACATCCTTTTTAAGAAGGCGGTGTACTGGGATGCAGAGGGTGTGTGAACTTGCTGATTTTTCTTGGATTCTTTTCTGAAACAGAGAGAAATTTCTATCAAGATCGGTCACATTGACTTTCAAATGATTTTAATATTGTTATTGTTGCAATCTTGTTGTAAATTTTGATAATATTATGATTTTAATGTTAGAATTATTGTTGCACCATTGTTGTTATGCTTTTTTTTTGTTACATACCACTTCGCAGATTTCGCAAGATGCGAAGATAATACTACTTAAAAACACGTCTTTTGTTTCATATATTGCGAAATCTGCGAAAATGAAAGTTATTCTGCGAATTAAAATCATATACTGAACCAAAATATGCGAAGTCAGATGGAAGGGAGAAAGAAGAAAAACTAAAAAATTTATAAGTGTTATATATATATATATATATATATATATATATATATATATATTAAGGGTATTTTGGAAAAGTCACACAAAAATAGTCTAGATATGTAGTAGATTGGGTAAATGAGTTCAATATGTAAATGAGTCTCTCAATTGACCCAATTTTATAATTTTTTCTTTTCTAACAGTCAATTGTAATTGTTAGGAAAAAAATATAAAAATAAATTTTGTTGTTTGAAATATTTTTAAACATAAATACGTGGTTTAAAAGTTTGCAAATTGGTACTTTCTTGAGGTTCAAACCGTTAGAAAAAACAGTCAAAAATAAAAAAAAAAGTGATAACTTGTCAATTTTGGTCAAAAGGTCAAAGGACAATTTTGTCATTTCAAAAACTCAAATGGTCCACATTCACCGTCGTCTGGATCCAGACTCTCAATAAATGAAGTTAATGTCTCCTACTATCGGCCTTAAACTCCATGATCTCTCACCATATCTGTAATTCCCAAACCACTTGAATCGGAAAATTCTTCTAATCCAAATGCTTCAAAACAAAATCAAACCCAAAACCGCTTAAACCCCACTATAATAGTTGCAATCGCAGTGGCGGATTTGGCCGGAATAACAATTCTAACTCTAGAAATTCTATTTGTGTACCAATTAAAGAAGAAGAAAGTTCAAAACCCATATATCAAAATAAAAAATCCACCAAAAAACGAGCAAAAATTAGCATCATCGCACACTATAACCTCAAAAAATGAACATCAAGAAAAACCTAGAGATAGATCCAATTTGCATGTATAAATCACGAGAGAAAGACAAAAACGAGTCAGCCAAGTTAGTAGCTATCGTGAAAACGATGCTCTTCCATTATAGTGGGTAATTAGAAAAACCAGAGGTTCAGAAAAGTAAGAGAAGAAAAAGAAGAAGCGAGATTTAGGGAAAACGATGGTGGAAGGCGGAGCTGCTACGGTGGGACTGTTACGATAGAGTTGCTAAAAAATATCAGAAATTTTTGGATAATAGAGACTTTTTTTTTTTTTGAAAAATAAAATATTTTTCAGTATCAGTCTAAAATCAGAAAATTAAAAATAATGAATTGTAATTATTTTTAAAAGGTACGAAGAAATTAATATATGGTTTTAAAAATTTAGAAAAACATTTTATTCTTTGTAAAAAATAAAACATTTTCTTTCACTTTCTTAGTATTTTTTTTTGTATGTTGATTAAGCTAAAAAAAGGTACGCTGCTCAGTTTTGGAGGGATTATCCAACGAGGTGCCATGGGCAAATCTTTCTAATTCATTCACTTAAAGGCTGATTCTGAACGCCGCGTAACATCATCTTCAACCAACCTCCAAGCTCAGTTTTGGAGGGATGTGGGTAGTCTGTTTGGTCGATAGTTTACGCAGAAGCTTCGGTCACTGAGTTAGTGCGTGATGCGGCTAGACAAAGATTTAGTCCTCAAATTGCTTCGCTATGGTGCTCCGCTATTGTAAATGACATTTGGGTGCTGTGGTTTACTCGGAACCAAGTGATTTTTGAGGATGAAAAGCCTAACATCATGATGGCTTTCCGACGATTTTGGGGCCTGGTTCGGGAGTCAGGGGGAGTGGCGTCGGGTTCCATGTGGAATTCTATTGTTGAGTGCAAAATCTTACACGAACTAGGCTTGCAGAGGAAGCCGCACCGCACCGCACACCGAGGATAATCCCAGTTTGTTGGCAGGGACCGCCATCGGGATGGTGGAAGGTTAACACAGACGCTTTTGTGGCTGGCACGCCAATCATGGCAGGCTGCGGAGGAATCTTCACGACTAAGCACAGGGCTTTCGCGGAAGCCTTTGCTTTCCAAATGGATTGTAGTTATCCTACATAGCAGAACTGTTTGCGGCAATCGCTGCTATTAATATGGCATTTGCAAGGGGTTGGAACAAGCTTTGGGTGGAGAGCGACTCGAGTTATGTGGTTCAAACAATGAACTCTAAATCTTTATCGGTCCCATGGATTATCAAGCAAGATTGGCTCTGTTGCTTGCAAAATATGGAATCAAATGACGGTAGTTTTTTTCGAATAAATACTGGGAAGGGAACCAGGTAGCGGATACACTAGCAAATTATGGCAGACTCGCGGCTCACGCTAAATGGTGGGATGAACTACCTCAATTTTGCTCTTCGGTTTTTCCTAGCAATTTAGTAAGCCGTACTATTTTTCGTTTTCATTAATTGTTTTCTGTTTCTCATTCTTGTATTTTTTTAATAAATTGGACTTCAGGGACGGGGCAGAGGACATGGGTGCCAACCTAGTTGGGATGTATGGGGCATACCTGTTTTTTAATATAAGATTAAGCTAAAAAAAAATTTAGTGCACAATATTTTTGTGCAAACAAATAGATCTAGGATGATTTGAATTTTCTAGAATTAGATTTCAATTTAAGAAGTGAACAATTCAACTTTAATTATTTAATAAATAAAATCATTAATTTTTAAAATTTAATTAATAAATCTTAACAATTAATAATTGAGATTAGCTCATGTTTCATTTGACCATTAAAAAACTTAAACCTCCACACATAAGCGAAGCTCCCTCCAGGCTCCACCTAATCCAGTCGAGTCTTATTTATAACCTCTGTTTTTCTGCAACTCTCATTCTCAACAAAATAAAGTTTCAATCACTTCAATTGAAGCTTTCATAGCTACCTAAACAAGCCATCGTCTTCTTCGTCTTGAATTCAACTAATCTTTTTGTCCACTTCTTCTTCTCCAATAGCAACCGAAATTCCAGCTTGCAGAAAGATTTATCAAACCAAAGCTCCAGTTTCCAAAGAAAATATCACATCACACACACTAATCCAAGAAATAATGCTCTTCTTCAAGACTATCAAGACGAAGATGTGGATGTTTTCTCATTGACTTTTATATTCACCTCCTTCAAACCCCAAATCTGTCCTTCTTTCCGGTATGGAAGTTATGATCATAACCACAACAATCACCAACAAGGCTATTGTTAAACAACTAAACTTTCCTCTTCAAAAGCTTTCCTTCTGGTTCGCCCCTACCACTCGTCCACCAGGCCTTTTCGGCTCCTAAACCTACTTTTCACGAATCACTCTCCAGCCTTTTTTTCTCCTATCGTATACTATCCTATTCAAATTCAATGGTTGCCTATTTTTACAACCAGAATTTTTTACCTGAGTCGACTTATTTTAACTCGTTGGACCCGTTTTCGAGTGGTTCACGCGATTTTAATGGGCTTTTATCCGGTGGATCGATGCCGATTGCGTCGGAGGCTTTGGTACTGGATAATGAGAGAGGAGAACTCGTGAAGGCACCGGCGACGAAAGTCGGAAAGAAAGGGGTTTCTGAGGCTAAGACTCTGGCGGCTTTGAAGAGTCACAGTGAGGCTGAGAGGAGGAGGAGGGAGAGGATCAATGCACATCTCGCTACTCTTCGTGGTCTTGTGCCCTGCACTGAAAAGGTTAATTTCATATTCTCTGTTTTGTTTTGGTTCTTAAAATTTCAATTTAGGATTATGATTTGATGATTTCATCTTGTTTGATTAGTGATTTTGGGATGTCAGTTTGATTTTCATCAGACGGATTCTTTACTTTTGGTTGATTCTGTTACGGATTAGTTAGCTAAAATTGTTTATGAAGGTGTTTGATGTATTGCTGCTGAGAGAATATATATGTAGAAATGTGAGTCTTCATATATATGTAGAAATGGGTTGAAGGCTATTCAAATTACCTCTGCTATATGTTGCATGGAAACTCTTCTTTAGTAGCTTTTCAGAGTTTCATGTCCATTTGCATTTCAGTTTGTTTTCCGTTTGCTAGCTATATTTTAGTAGAAATAATGTTTTCGAGTGTTTGTTTCCATTTTCTTTTCCGTGCAACATAGCTCGTGGTATAGCATCCCTCTTAAGAAGTTTGAGGATAACTACAGATGAGATAAACCATAGGCAGAGGTAGAGGGGGCATGGTGGGGTGATGTTTTACCTCCAGCCGCGACGGGCCATCCATGAGAGGGGTCGTTATGTCCTACCTGATCCCTGCAATTTCATGTGTTTTGGGTGCAGTTTGCACCCCAATAGAGGAAAAAGGGGATGCTCAGCGCTTGATGGGCTGGTTTTTTCTTCATCCAGTTAAGCTAAAACGGTGTCATTTCAGTCTAGATGGGCAAAAAAAATATAAGCAATTTTTTTAAGCCCACTTCATATAGAATGAGCTTATTTTTGCATCCCCAACAGTCCAATGTTGGCTCCACCATTGACATAGAACTGCATCAGAGAGAACACCATCTTACTTAATTAGTGATTTTGGTTATGTTCTTTCAGAGTTTCAGTAAATGAAGTCAACAAGGGTTATTTCATTCTCTTACAATATGAATTACTTGAATACAAAACTTAAACTCAAGATGAAAAGCATTAGAATTTGTTGAATTTAGAAGATAGAAGCTTTTCTGATGCTACCAGGCTTAGTCAATTACTGTCATAAGCTCAAGTCACAAATCTGATTTGATTATTTTAGATTAACCATGAAGTCAAACTAAGACATATTCTTATAAAAATGCATCCATATGATTATTTGAGTTAACATATAACAGGTAGGTGATTAAATAATCTTTAATATTGGATGAATGTTTTATTAAACACACCACGAGGCCTTTTTATATGTGAAAATATATATGATGGCTTACTTTGATTTGTTGGCTGATAAATAAGGATATCTTTTGGTGGGTTGAAAAGCAAGTCTGAAGCAGACTTCTGGGAGATCAACAACCACTAAAATTTTAAATTCTCAAGTTATGAATAAGATTTTCCCCTAATGATAATTGCCTTTTTTTTCCTGTTTGTTTCTGCTTTGTCATATATGCTCTGAATTTGACATATCAACCAGGTCAAAAAAATAAAAAAATGCAGCAGTTATTTAAATGGTTATTTCATGATTGTTTCAACCATTATTTCTAACTATTCTAATGGATCTGTCCTACTCATAAGCGTAAGCTTTAGAAATGGGAAAAAGGATTTAGAGAAACAATCATATAGTCATTATTTTCTTAATGAACCAAATTACTTTTGCAGGTAGCATTGATATGGAGACATATCTTTTCTGGTATGTCATTGTTAGTATAAGTATACTGTTGACAGCAACAACTGCTTATCTTCTCAATTTAGGCTATTGAGTTATATTATTGTTTACGAGTCATTCTCATATCGATCTAGACCTCAATTCTTTTCGGTTTTCTAGATGGACAAAGCCGCATTGCTTGCTGAAGTCATTAACCAAGTAAAGGAGCTGAAAAAGAACGCAAACGCAGCCAGTAAAGGTCTTCTGATTCCAATGGATGATGATCAAGTTGAAGTTGAGCTTTATGGAGATGGAACTTTGTCTTTTAAGGCATCGGTTTGCTGTGATTATCGGTCTGAACTTCTCTCGGACACAAGACAAGCAATTGAAGGCCTGCAACTAAAACTTGTTGATGCAGAAATATCAACGTTAGGAGGCCGGTTAAAGGCTGTGTTTTTCATAACAAGCAAGAATGGCGCTGAGGATGGTGATGCACAAGTTGAGCTCGTAAATTCTATTCGGAAGGCGTTGAGTTCTGTGGTGGAGAAATGTTCTCTTACACCTGCATACTCGCCTAGGACAACCCTGCCGAACAAGAGGAGGAGGGTATCTTTCTTTGATTCCCCGGGCTCATCTTCTTGAGAGCTAAAGGTTGTTGCTCTTGATGCTGATGTGGATAGAGCTGTGCTGATTGTTGTACCATATGATGGAGATGGCTAGAAAGGATGAGAATAAGTGCATTGTGGCTAAGTTATCTGTGATGGTGTGATGAAGTTCATAAGCTATTGATTCTGTCTGCTATATATTATAGCCTTTTATGTCATTGAGATGTCTTGTGTCTCTTTGATAAGTCTTGTCTATTATTATCTGGTATTCAATATATATATATATATATATATATATATATATATTGTTGATTTATGTTGTATTTATTACATGTTAATACAACGAATGTAATCAAAGTTGTAATATAATGGAACGGAATAATGATTATATCACTATGTTTGGTTAGCAAAGTGTAAATTGATGAAATATTATTTAGCATGAAAATAAATGGTGGTTTTCACCTTGACCAGGTGAATTTGGTCGATCACTATTAGATGTAGGAGGTGTGAATTTAAGCCTTACGATGAGAAAAGTAAGAAGAACAAAAAGGAAAAAACGAGAAAAATATGAAAAGCAATAGAAAAAAAAAAGAAAAGTAAGAAAATGGGAAACAAAAAGGCAACGTTCATTTTTTCCATTTTTGGTTTATTTCATTGGTTTTCTTCCTTTTTCCTTTTTTTTTTGTTTTTTCCCTTTTCCTTTTTTTTTTTATTTTTCTTGCTTTTTGTAGTTTTTTCGTTTTTTTCTATTTTCTTTAAATATTTTTCCTCTCACGTTTTTTTTGTCCATTTTTCATCTTTTCTTGTTTTTTTTTTCGTTTTCTTTTTTCTTTTTATCGCTTTTCTTCTTTGTGTCTTTCACGTTTACTGTTTTTATTGATTTCCCGTCTTTAATATTTTTCTCATTTTTTTTTGTTTTTAATGTTTTTCTCGTTTGGTTGGTTTTCTCGTTTTAACTGTTTTAACTGTTTGTTCTGTTTTTCTTATTTTTGACTTTTCTCTATTTTTTCAATTTTCTCAATAGTTTTGTTTTTTTCATTTTTAATTTTATCGTTCAATAAGAATTATGTATTATATATATTAATATTAAAAATACAAGGGCTGCATGTAATGGGGTTCATACCCGTTTTTTTCATGATTTACCATTACATAAATTTATAAAGAAAAATTGAATAATCTATTTGTGATTCCATTATGATAAAAACATTATGATAAATCAAACATTGTAATAGGCGTCCATTGTAATGGACATTCCATTATAACGACCATTACAACGTATGAAACATGGCCTTAGGGTTTGTTTGGTTGAAGTGTTCATATTTATTATTATTTGTTGTTGTTATTAGTTGTTTAATGTTGCTGCTAGTTGGTATAAGTTAGCTGATTTTCATTCCAAAATGACCATAACACACGTTTCTTAATCCTAACCAAACACTTCTATTATTTTATTTTAAGAGAAAAAACAAAAAGAAAATTTAAAAAAGAGAAGCAAACGAGCATCTACTTTTATTTTGAGAGAAAAAACAAAAGGGAAATTTAAAAAGAGAACCAAACGACATCTACTTTTAAATAAATAAGTGCATTGCAGATTGCGGGTAAAAGATTACTCTATATAAATCATAGGTAGCTAGTTTATGGATCTAATATATTAAAGACCTAAGCCCAAACAGGTATGAGGCTCTCCAGGGGGCATCCATTTATGTACCTAGAAACTCCTCATTTCTACATCGACTTACAGTCATTGCCTTACCCAAGGGTAGCAAAGTAATCTCACCTTTTGGGACCCTTTAGCTGATTTTAAATTCCATTGCAGTACTTTTCTTACAATCTTATTGATTTTGACATTAGAGTGTATCCAGGAGGTCCACCCAATGCAGGCCAAACTTTGAAAACCAAGTCAGTGATCCAGCTCTTAGGTCAGACCTATCATTTGGTATAGTGAACGTGGATAACTACTTAGACAACCTTCATCGGATTTTCTCAACTCGACCGATTAACTTCCTCTAATTTTTCAAGTGACTAGAAGTCTGTTGCCGTCTGATATCTTTTTCCGAACGACACATCTATCTTTATTATGTATAATCTTTCTAATTAATATAAAATTCTAATTCTAGATTGCAGTACCAGATATACGAGGATTTATTAAATTATATTGGAAAATAACTTAATGTTTAATATGTATAAAGACTTTTATTAAAAAAAATATGATTTATTGTATATAGATTATCTAAGTTAAATTAGTCTTGCTTCAGGTTTCAGTAGCTTAAGCTTACCTGTTCCCTAGCGCCGGTCACGATCCGTGGATTGAGTCATGACAAAGTTGGTCCCCTCCATGGTTTGAGATTTGTTCCGAGTCATCTCCTATTCCATAATCTAGGTGCTCATATAGGTAGGTCTTTTTTATTTTAATTCTTGTTGTAGGGGAAGACTAAGTCAATTGTAGACACCTTTAAGAATCAGTGTCTCCACTCCAAAGGCTTATTAGACAATTTTCCTAAGATATCAAACTTTAGGTTCAACCACACCATATGTTTAAACTTATCCCCTTACAATGGAGTGAAGAACGTTCAATAGACTAGGCCTGTCGCCCTAATCCTATTCTCCCGACACAAGGAATAAAAGGAAAACCATAGTCCTCCAACCATTCCATGCAATCTCACTATGTGCCAAGTTAAAATCATACAACACCTCTATAAAGAAAGGAAGTAAGGGCAATCGAATCCCAACATTTAGCTGATTCTCATTGATGATCATCTCATTCATACTTACTCGATCATCTATCCACTCCGTTAATGTTGGCACCGACAACCTTAATGGTCGCCCAACTCAATAGCAGGTTGCAATCACTCCTAAATTTCAATCAATAATGACGATGTAGGCATCCTATATAGACTTTGATTTGGGGGGCCAGCGGTCGGTCGAAGCTATCAAATCGAACTCCAAAAGAGCTTTTCATCTTTGATAAACCTAGATGCCATATCACCTCGAAAAACCTCTAATAGAGTAGATCAAACCCTCCAAGGGTAATGACCATTAAACAAAGGTTCGATCGAACACCTCCCACCGACCGAGGAATGGTAGGTTTCTCCCTCGCCAAGGATCCCTTCGATACCTTACCTTTGGGCACAAACTCAAAAGTAACTGACAACTCAAAATCAACCTCAGCCATCTTCTTCGCCTTCAACTATTTTCTCCTCCGAGAAGGGGAAGGATGCATCATTACATAATCTCATATTACACCACCCTTGAAGACAGATTATATGCGGCCAACTTTGCGGACATACTTGAACATGGTTCCCGCAGCTAAACGAAAAAGAAAGAAAGTCCACCTAAATTATAAATCTCAGAAAACCAGAAGATAACAAATACTCAAAAAGGGGGGAGGCAGGGAGTGACATCTGTCCAACAACTCACGGTGTTGGCAGTTAGGAAAGAAGTTATCAGATAGCTGGAGAAAAGCAACCACCAACTCAGGCGACAAATATTCAGCCAAAGTAGGGAGAGCAAAGGAAACAAACAGGTTATCATCACACGAGAAAAGTGTTTAAAAAAAGCAAAAATTGAACAGTTATACAAAAGGACTTGGAAACCCAAGAGTCACGACACTCATTGCTATCATTTAAAGTGTTGTCGCCCTTATGCCTAATAGTTATGAATGCGCCAAGACATGTGTGCTTGCATCCACTAAGGAGAATTTGACTCTTCATTTGCCCCCCATGAGAAGGAGACATGTGTGCCACACACAACCCTAATATTGAACTAAGGGGCACAAGCAGCTCTGGCTCTGCCCAGTAAGAAGATCGGAGAAATCGTATCATTACTTTGGACCGTAGAAAAAGCTTGATTACCGGAACTCACATCAATAACTCGAGATACATGCCCGACCATGGAGGGACCCCTTGATGAGGCATGTGGGCTTCAAGCTCACGTACACATATCTCGAGCTCGCTTGACACCCGAGAGGACCTAAGCACGTCGTCTAGAGACTAAAGATCCACCACGGAAGCCTTCAAAGGGAACTCGTCGGGCTACCTGCTCCAACCCGAAGGGTAAGACAAACTCAGCACGTAGGAGCATTATGGACTTTAACTAGCAGACCCAAAGCATATATAAAGGCCTCAGGTACTCAAGAGAAGTGATTTTTTTTTTCTCTGTCTCCACGCTTTACCTCCAATACTCCATACTGAATATCTTTACTAACTCGCTCGTCAGAATTTATACAGAGGACAACTTCCGACGTAGGATATTTAGTTCAAGCGTATTGAACGTGGAATAGTATACACTTTTCATCATAGCCTTAACCAACGTAAAAGATTTTTTTTATAAGAGCTTAAAAGATTAATGTTGATGTTATATAAAGATTTATCTATATTTTTTAAATTATTATAAAGTATAACTTTTGGCGGGGTCATGCTCAGTCTCGGGTTAATGACTTTTGGGCGCCAAAAAGTTCAAGCCAAGGCCTGACCCGCTCCCCATAACGATGGCCCAGTTCACTTTCGATGTTAGACTACTGCACCCGTCCACCTAGCATTGACGTGGCGAGCTTACGTACGCGGTTTCAACGAGTTCAGAGATAGATTGCCCGCAGAAGAACCAAACCCAGAGAGGAGTGGAGTATCTGTTTCTATGGCGTCCACCAGACTCTCTCTTCCATTTCGTTTCCGGAGTTAGCCATTCTAAATAAACGAGGGAGGTATCGCTAAATAATAATAAACAGAAGATCTTTACGTGAAGTAGACTACTAACAAGCTTCGAATTCAATCTATCGATCAATTAATCCATCTCAATTTGAACAATTCTGGTCAACTAACAATGTCTGAGCAAGAACAGAACATGCTTGTATTCGCACCGTTTCATAGCTCCGTCGATGAGGGTTTCTGGCACAGGTTATCTTTCCTCAAACTCAATAAGTTCCGCATCGATGATTCTCCCATTCCCATCACAGGTACATCAATTATCTTTTCTGGCATCGTTTAATTTTCTTGAATTTTTTTAATTTGGAGTATTAGATTCAGTAAACTGCGATTGCTTGGTACCAACTAGCGGAAATGAATGCCAAGAAAAAGAAATTGCGTTTTTTATTTTGTTATTTTCTTTTTGTAGGTTTCTATGCGCCCTGCTCGAATCCTCAGCTATCAAATCCCTTGAGTCTTCTTGCGGAATCCTTGCCTAGTGATGAGAGTGAGCAATCTTCGGTCCCTGCAGCAGTACATCGCGGCAATAGGACTAAATGCGCTGTTCCTGGCACTCTTTACAATACAAATACATTGGAGGCGTACCAAGCCCTAGATAAATCAAGCTTGCTCAAGCAGGAAGCTAAAAAGGTAATTCTATAACACCTGATCCTTGAATTACAAGTGCTTAATATGTGATTTCGAGTAATGTTGAGAAGATAGTTCCTGCTATTTATTGGATAATTTAGATTTGGGATGACATTCTCTCTGGAAAAGCTGAGGAGGACTGTGCAGTATTATCAAGGTTCCTTCTTATCTCGTATGCAGACCTCAAAAAGTGGAGCTTTCAGTACTGGTTTGCTTTCCCTGCTCTTGCGCTTGATCCACCAGCAACAGTCGCCGAGTTGAAACCTGCTTCGGAATGGTTTAACTTGGAAGAGGTGATTGAATTATGATTGTGGTTGAAGATTTTGTATATACTGCTTTACATGACTGTTACATTGTTGGTGTTAAACATATTATTTGGATTGTGTAGGCAGCGTCGGTATCAGCAGCTTGCAATGACTGGCGTAACTCAAGTTTAACTGCTGGTAAAGAGAATCCATTTATCTCAATTTACATTGCATTTAATTAATTTTAGAAGAAACCACAGTTTCTTAACCTTATAAATCTGTTGCAGATGTGCCATTCTTTTTTATCTGTATTGCTTCCGATTCCCATGCTACAATTAGACATCTAAAAGACTGGGAAGCTTGCCAGCGTGATGAACAAAAGGTTTGTCTTCATAAACTTCAAGTTCTTTGGAAATGGATTGGCTTGTGCCTATGGACAGGGTTATTATCTCAAAGTTATTATGATAGAGTAATGGGATTATTGCTTAATTGTTTTACAGATGCTACATAGTTAAAAGGTTATGCTTGTCATCTGCAGGTACTATTTGGTTTTTATGACCCATGCCATCTTCCAAATCATCCTGGTTGGCCTCTTAGGAACTTACTTGCACTGATATGTTCAAGATGGAATCTCAAAAAGGTCCACTTTTTATGCTATAGAGAGAATCGTGGTTTTGCAGATCTTGGATTGTCCCTTGTTGGTGAAGCCTTAATAACAGTTCCACAAGGTAGAGAGCGGCAGAAATAGGGTAACAACTGTATTCGGTTTACTGGTTTTATCTCATACAGTTTTAGTCCTTCTTTTGGTTATGGATTTTTAGCTTTTTAACATCTATCCAGGATGGAGAGATTTGGGATACCTACCTAATTCAGTAGGATGGGAACTCAGGAAAGGTAGGCCCATGTCCAGGGTTGTTAACCTTGCCAAATCCATGGATCCAAGAAGGTAATTTTGTCTGTAATTACACACCTTACTCTGTAATTTTATGTCATTTTCTGCTATCTTAGCTTGTTGAGATGCCCTTGCAGTTTGGCCATATCAGCAGCAGATTTGAATTTAAAACTAATGAGATGGCGTGCTTTGCCTTCCCTCAATTTGGATAAATTGTCCTCTAGTAAGTGTCTGCTCTTAGGAGCAGGTACACTTGGATGCCAGGTTGCTCGAATGCTTCTGGTATGTGTTTAGAGGATACATCTGGTAACCTTTTGTTGCATATGTGGGTTCTCAAAATTTTGTGCTTTGCAGTCTTGGGGCGTGCGCAAAATCACACTAGTGGACAATGGCAGGGTGGCTATGTCTAATCCATTAAGGCAGTCCTTATATACCTTGGATGACTGTCTAAATGGAGGTGAATTTAAAGCAGTAGCAGCAGTTAAAAGCCTTAAGCGAATATTTCCTGCTGTGGTAATTGCTTAGCTCTAAAATCTGGTATACAAGGCTTTTAAAAGTATTTTTGGACTTTTTTTTTATATTTATCTGTCCTGGTTTGTTTCTCAGGAAGCACACGGGGTTGTGATGGCTATACCAATGCCTGGACATCCAGTAAGCAACCAAGAAGAGGAGACCGTGCTTGAAGATTGTCGACGTCTGCATGATTTAGTTGATTCCCATGATGCTGTCTTTTTGTTGACTGATACGAGAGAAAGCAGATGGCTTCCTGCTCTCCTTTGTGCAAATGCCAATAAGGTTACATTTCTTAATAGAAGTTTATATCATACTTTTGATGTAGGTACCGTGTTCTTTTTACCAAAGCTCAGGTTGCTTTGGTTTGGAAGTTTATGAACACCAAATTCCAATGGATAGAATAGCAATTGTTGCTTTAAATTTTGATTTGCCTTCTTGTTACCAATTTCCAAATATCTTTCCGCAGATAACTATAACTGCAGCTTTGGGGTTTGATAGCTTCCTGGTTATGAGACATGGCCCTGGTCCTCTGAGCTCGACTGACGACTTAGAGTCTGAAGCTCCAAACTCTTTATCTGCACAAATGGATAACCTTGCATCGACTGATAGAGGCACAAAGAGATTGGGATGTTACTTCTGCAACGATGTGGTTGCACCAACCGATGTAATTGACTATATTGTAAAAGATTTGTACCTTATCTTTTCTGCACATATCTTGTCTTGCAATAAGTAGCTTGCTTTATGTGCAGTCAACTGCCAATCGCACTTTGGACCAGCAATGTACCGTTACACGACCAGGGCTTGCTCCTATTGCTTCATCACTTGCAGTTGAACTTTTTGTTGACATTTTGCATCATCATGATGGGTAAATTCTCAGACTAACAGCCATTGCAAGTGATGCTTAGTTACTTGTCATGACGTATAGTTGATAAAGAATTGTGGTTTTCATCTGCATCTATATAGGATATTCGCAGAGGGTGAGGTTGCAAACAACAGCAATGGTGGGAATATTGAGCAGCCTCTTGGTATTTTACCCCACCAGATTCGCGGTTCTCTGTATCAATTCTCCCAAATGATACTTATAGGCCATGCTTCTAATAGTTGTACGGCTTGTTGCAGCACTGTAAGTTTCTTTTTTCTATTAAGGATTTTGCAATTATACACTCATAGAATAAAACACAGCCATTAATACCAATACCTCAACTTGAACCTTGTATATGATGAGCTGCTAAATGGATGCATTTATTTTAGGTCTTGGACATCTTATCAGATGTCGTGGAAATCGAATTAGGATGATTATGTCAATATACTTTGGTTAATATTAATACCACTACAGAAAAAAAAAAAAAAAAAAGGCAAGCAATTATATAACTTTCTAGTTGGCAGGGGCAGATTTACAGTGGGCACGGAGGGTCTGTTAACCCCTTCCCCCAAGGAGAAGTGAAGAAAAACTATAATTACTGATGGATTTTTAAATTGATAATTGTGTCGTAATTACAATATTCTGAATTTGTAATGGATTTGTTAGTAGTATGGAACCTGTGGACCAAATTGTCGGTCTCAGATCAGGAGCGGAGACAAGGGGGTGCTCCGGCTTCCGGGAACCACCCTTGAGAGGATGGTTCAGCCCTTCTATATCCGTAACAAGGAGCTGCTAGGGGTGCAAATTGGCACCCTCAGCTTTTGATGTCTGTATTTGCCCTTGTCTCGGATACTTAGTCCCCAAAAGATCTGTAATTTTTCGTCCGTCGACCCTCGGAGCGTTCACCACTGCTAGTTGCTACTTGGGATAGCTCCCTAGTAATTGGCAAGTTAAACAATAATATCTATACTTGCGTGTATGGTGCTAATTTCTATAGGAAATTCCTGATGAAATGAGGTTTTTTCAGGTGGTATCTGAATATCGAAACAGAGGAATGGAGTTCCTGCTGGAAGCCATTAATCATCCTACCTATCTGGAGGACGTGACTGGATTAACAGAGTTAATGAAGTCAGCTAACTCGTATAAACTAGACTGGGACAATGAGTCAGATGGTGTTGATGATGATGATTTTGTAGAATTGTAATTAAATTCCTGATGATGGCTTCCCGCGTTCTTGTAACTGTACATTGTTCATTTTTTCTTAATGAAGTTAGCAAAGCAATGCAAAGCCAACTTTCGACCATTCTAGCAAAGGTATAACCAAAACTAGAGGATATCATTGTGCTAGTAAGCCTAAGGGAAGCATTGATACTGTTCATTTTCAGGCATTCCGTACCATTTCAGCTCAAATAGAGTACCAGGAAAAGCAGTTGATTCGGTCGGAGCTTGGACAGTTACGGGTGATAACTGATAATTGGGTTGCTATTATATCATTTCATCTTTTTACATCATCATCATATTAGATGCAATAAAGTTACATTTTTCTATATTTTTACATTTCATTGATATAAAATTATATGACTTGTGAATTCAATAGGATATAAGCAGATTAAGGGTTTGTTAAATAGATTTTGAATTAAACTTTTACTCCATCCGTTCCATAATAGATGTCTTTTTAAAGAATTTTTTTTTGTTCCATAATACATGACATTTGATTCAATCTATGCACTTTTTTTTTTATCAAATATATCCTGATTTAAATTGTCTTTTTATTTTAGGAATAGATAAAAATTAATTAGTGGATGTAATTAATATAAAGGTAACATACTCTTTAAATATATATATATATATAGGGGTGAGATCCAGCGTGACAAGGGATTAAGTTGTGACAAGGAGCTTATTGTATGACATAACAAAACTACGTAGTTTTGATGATAATTAAAAAGGGCAAGGTGGCAAATTGGTAAATAAAATGAAAGAGATAATAGAGAAAATTGTTTTATTTCTTTTCTTTAAAATACATTTTCCCGACATCTCTAACATCGTTTTTCGAAAATTTTCATAATATTAGTCTCGTCTAAATTAGACGGTCATTTTAAGATCCCTGAATCTCAAGTAAAAAAATTTTCGGTGAACGGAATCCGGGTGGGCGTTTTCCGGCGAGAAACAAAGTTCCCAGAAAATTCTCAAAACATTTCAGAAAATGTAAAACATTATTCTAAGAAACTTTAATTCTTGGGTCGAAACAGGATTTCTTACGGTTTAATCCCAATAAAACCTTTTCCTTAATTTTATCCATTTTACATGCTTTAATAATTTGTTGGGACTATACCGTAAGAAATCCCGCTTCGATCCAAGAATTAAAGTTTCTTAGAATAATATTTTACATTTTCTGAAATTTTTTGAGAATTTTCTGGGTACTTTGTTTCTCGCCAGAAAACGCCCACACGGATTCCGTTCACCGGAATTTTTTTTACTTGAGCTTCAGGGATCTTAAAATGACCGTCTAATTTAGACGAGTGTAATAGTATAAAATTTTTCGAAAAACAAGGTTAGAAATGTCGAAAAAATGTATTTTAAAGAAAAGAAATAAAACATTTTTCTGTTGGAACAATACAAGTATTATGTTGGAACAAATGGTACACTCATTTGGAACAAATGGTACACTGATTTGGAACAATGTAAGTAGGACAAAAAACGTACCCAGAAAATTATCAAAATATTCGAAAACATGTAAAACATCATTTTAAGAAACTTTAATTCTTGGCTCAAAGCGAAATTCCTTACAGTTTTGACCCAATAAATTGTTGAAGCATGTAAAATGGATAAAATTAAGTAACAAGTTTTATTGGGACTAAACCGTAAGAAATCCCGTTTCGACCTAAGAATTAAAGTTTCTTAGAATAATGTTTTACATTTTTTGGAATTTTTTAGAATTTTCTGGACTCTTTTTTTCTTGTCAGAAAACGCCCACTCGGATTCTGTTCACCGGAATTTTTTTTACTTGAGCTTCAGGGATCTTAAAATGACTGTCTAATTTAGACGAGTCTAATAGTATAAAATTTTTCGAAAAACGAGGTTAAAAATGTCAGAAAAATGTATTTTAAAGAAAAGAAATAAAACAATTTTCTGTTGGAACAATATAATTATTATGTTGGAACAAATGGTACATTGATTTGGAACAACGTAAGTAGGACAAAAAACGTGTCCAGAAAATTATCAAAAAATTCCAAAACATGTAAAACATTATTTTAAGAAACTTTATTTCTTGGCTCAAAGCGAGATTCCTTACAGTTTTTACCCAACAAATTGTTGAAGCATGTAAAATGGATAAAATTAAGGAAAACATTTTATTGGGACTAAACCGTAAGAAATCTCGCTTCGACCCAATAATTAAAGTTTCTTAAAATAATGTTTTACATTTTCTGAAATGTTTTGAGAATTTTCTGGACATTTTTTTTCTTGCCGGAAAACGCCCACCCGGATTTCGTTCACCGGAATTTTTTTTACTTGAGCTTCATGGATCTTAAAATGACCGTTTAATTAAGACGAGTCCAACGGTATAAAATTTTTTGAAAAACAAGGTTGGAAAAGTTGGGAAAATGCATTTTAAAGAAAAAAATAAACAATTTTCTCTTTCTTTTTATTTACAAATTTGCCACATCCTTTTGGTTAATTACAAAATTGGTCATTGTCACATAATAATAAAGTGTTTTAGTTAAAATTAATTATATTTTTTTAAATTAATTATAGTTATAGATAATTAAAGTTAACTTGTTAATCTAAAAATGAAATGATATAAATAATTAGAAGTTGTATTACATTCTTCTACATTTTTAAATGTCATCACACTAATAATAGTAGTAAAATTACATACGATACAATTATGACTTTCTTTGGATTGGACTAGTGTTAGACTCATTTAAAATTAAATACTCAACACAAATTTTAATGGTGTGCTCAATAGTTTTTTTAAGGGTGTGTTTAATAGAAAGGGAAGGTAGACGTAAAAGGATTGGAATTTGAACAAGTGTATTCTTCCTTCTCTCGTCTTTTGTAACAAACACACTCCAAGTTAAAACTAACTGACTCAATTTAAGATCTATTTCGAATCATCCTAGAACTGACCGAATCACAAATGTCATAATAAATGAGATCCTAGATATTTGCAGAAGGCTTCACGCACTTGTGAAAACTTAAAGACAATCGTCCTGTGTGGTTTGTCATCCAGACCGTTACCCGGTTTCCTTCCCGACACACATGCTCAATCCGCACCTCCCAATCCCGGGCCACTAGTTCCTTGCATTTAGCAATTAACCAATAGGCTCGGTTATGGTTCTCCACAACCTCATTCACCAAACGAACCACCGCCATCGAGTCCAACTAAAAAATGACTTGTTCGCAGCCTCTATCCCAAGCAACTTGTAACCCAATGAACAGCCCCGAATCTCTGCCAACATCGCTGTATAGACCCCTAGATTCACCGCAAAACCTCCCTGCCACACGCCTTGGGCGTCCCGAATTGCACCTCTTGCTGTAGCCAAGCCCGGATTACCCTTGCTTGCCCGTCATAATTACACTTCATCCACCCCAAACCCGGAGGTTTCTAACAAATTAACACTTCAACACGATCAGACTCAATTCTTTGCTCCGCCGCGAAGGCAACCTTGAACCTCGCCACTTGCTCTTTAACCCGTCCAGTTCACACAAAAAAAGAATTTTTTTTATATATCTGGTTAAGGAAAGGGGGAAAATAAGTAGATTGATTTTGAAAATATAAAATAATTAATTTAATGATAAAAAAAAAAAAAGCACCAATGTAAATTGGATGAAGCAGAGGCTATTTCATTGTTTATTTGACGTTATTCTGAAACAATCACTCAACAACGCACCAGTGGTCTAGTGGTAGAATAGTACCCTGCCACGGTACAGACCCGGGTTCGATTCCCGGCTGGTGCATTTCTTTTTGTTTTTTTTTGGATTTTGTGTAAGTCAATGACTAAAAAGTCAACTTTACTTTTTGTAATTTGTTGCTTCTAACTCCAAGTGATTTGTAGTAGCGTCAATACTAAACCCATTATAAAAGCAAGAGTCAATTCTGGCCGCCGTTGAACCTTGAAAAAGAAAGCCACAACAACAATCTATATACCTTCCAATTAGTGCTTTGACTTTTTTATCTCTTGTTTTTTTATTTTTTATTTTTTTAAAACTGGATTTCTCCTTGTTAATTGTAAAAATAAAATTCAAAATTCAAAATATTTTTTCGAGTTTAAAAACATTTTATCTCTCTACTTATTTTGGATTGTAAAAAAAAAAAAACCTTCCGAACTAACTGATATGAAAGCAATGCATAAAATATTTAAACTTTTAATGATGTTTGAAATAGACTCAATTTATCAACATTAAATCGTCAATTAAACAATTTATGATTTTAAAAGTAAAATTATTCTGACTCGTAATAGTAGAAATATTTTCATACCTCATTCCTACTCAAAATCTGCAATTTGCTTCGCTCCATCCCTTTTACTGAATACATCTATGTTTCATAATAAGGATAAAGTATGATGGAACATTTCAATTCCAAGCCCAACCAAATGCTCACCCAATGACCGCTCCGCGAGACGGCTACATAAAGCTCATTCTGTAAGCTGATGACCACATCGAGCCCAAGCCTCGAGCCTAGAATTAGGTAACCTCAGGGTACCCGATTTGGAGAACCAGCCAACGCTCAAGGGTTTTATGCACTTATGACTTGCCATCCAGAGTCTATATAAGAAAGCTAGATAACACCCTTAACAAAATCTTCTCTCTCTCTCTCTCTCTCTCTCTCTCTCTCTCTCTACATACATACATACATACATACATACATACATTCTCTCTCCATTAATATCTCAATGACTTGATCATCAGAGTGTTCACAGAGACCATTCCCGCAATAGGTTGACCGACTGGGCCAACTGCAATTTAGTCTCAACATTTTATTATTTGGCGCGGTGAGTATGGAGTAACTGACACCCCAAGTCCTTCAATTAATCTGAAACAACAAGAAAAATGACCGGTAAAATGGTAGAAACTCCTCCATTAATAGGAATTACTTACACAAAGGAAGTTATCGAGTCCAACAAGTAGGGTAAACAAACATAAACGAACACAACAAATGTCAATATAAACTTCAAGGATGAGGTAACAGTGGAAATGGACTCTGAGGACCAATCTAGAGACCCCACTGTCAAGTTGATGAAAACTCTCAATGACTTTCAGGTCGTACAAGCCCCTCATATGGAAGCGCATCGACAAATGATGGAAAGTCAAAAGGCAATGCAAGACGACAATAGGAAGCTATGGGAACTCCTACGACCTAAAAACCTCACACATATGAGGTTGCACCCAGAGAATCATATGACGCCCCCCCTTGAGAGGTGAACTCTCAAACGAGCACGCTTCCAATACAATAGAGAAGGCCGTGTATGAACAATTAGAAGATTGGGAGGCCAAGTTCTAGAGGTTCTTGGTCAAACAGGCACTAAGCAGAGCTATCCAAAGAAAGCCCACACCGAGCAAAAGCCTCATTGTCCAGCGCATCATAGAAGTTAGTTTACCTAAGAACTAGAAAATCCCCCAGCTCTCGAAGTAACATGCATTAAGTCTCAAATGAACACTACACCACCTTCATGAGTATGATCAACCTATACTCTAGGAAAAACCACGTCATGTGCAAAGTCTTCCCCAACAACACTGGTAGGAGTGGCCCAGGAATGGTACCGAGGTCTAGAGCCTAATTTTGTCGATTTGTTTGACCTACTGAAGGACTATATCATTGCTCAGTTTATGGGAGCAATGAAATCCAATAGAATAAGCTCGAACCTCAGTGATCTCAAATAATGGACGACTGAACCTCAATATGGTGCAATCTTGATACATTTTCACGAGATTGATCTCTTTTTTCCTAGACGTACATCATTTCTTTGAGAACGATGGCTGGAAAGGAGACAAGTATTGGTAACCTCGATTGCCTCCATCTCGGCCAGATCCCCCATAGTCAAGCCCAGCTAGGCCATATACTTCTTCATAGCCTTTGGTTTCCACCCCTCCAAATAATTCATTCGCCATGTTGAATAGATGAACTAGCCATTATCCGAAAAAGTTATGGATAAGGATCTCAATATCCTTCATATCGCTCTTAGAAACCCTTTGTAACTAGCCGGCCCTCTACAGTTCCCTTGGGGTCAACTCTCGCTCAACTAACCATAAAATCAAACACGTGTGGGCTTTCGATTCTAGTTCACGGGAAATGGGGAAACCATATCAGTAGTGGACACCTTCAAAAAGTGATGCCTCCACTCTAACAGTTTCTCTTTTAGCTTCACCAAAACATTAAATTTTGGGTGTTTCTAGCACATATACGCAAGGCCAGAAAAACTTACGAAAGGTTGCTCCTGCCAACCTAACCCCATGCTCTCGACACAAAGAGTAGATTACCACCATCTGCCTCATCTGTTCCCCATTATCTTCCTGGGAGCCAAATCGAACCCCGTCAATACTTTCATAAAAAGGGCAACAAGGGAAGGCGCATCCCAGAATCTAACTGGTCCTCATAAATAATCATCTCATTTTGAGCCACCTGATCATCAACCTTTTCTATCTCTGACAACGCTGAAATCCTCAACAGTCGCCTATCTAGTAGCATATCGAGATTGCCCCTAAATCTTGCTATATAATGATGTTTCTTACGGCTTCACGAGTTCAGGGAGAACTTATGAAGTAAAAACAAGGTGGTATTGAAAAACATGGTCACAAATGTGTATGTTCGGAGATTGATTTTTTCAGCAGCCTTAATCAACTCCAAACCATGTTTTGAAGTGAAATCATTGCTCCCTAAGAAGTGGAGAACGTGTCATAAAAGTCTCAATATGATTGGAGTAGTGGAAGACCGTACTTCCTACAAATTTGTCTCAACAAGGAAATATGTCTCCACTTGCTGTTTATTCTCTTTCAACAACCGAACCAATAACCTACGTTTTTAAATGGGGTAATATTTTCTTAAAATGTGGAGAACATGCCATCAAAAAAAACTCAGTATTATTGGAATAGTGAAAGAATTTGAGCCACCAACCACTATATAGAAAGCCTGATTCTACATTGAACAAGATATTAACTCATCAACAAAACAAACCCTATTCCTATCTTTCTTTTTCTTAGTAATCACTTACTTTCTTTTATGTTTTAAGCCTTGTCATCAACATTCCAACTTCTTTATTTCTTTATTTCCTTATCTACTCTCACTAATTCCGGGGGACCAAATTCAAGTTTTTAATTCAACTTTGGTTTTAGGTTACATTATAAACTTTGTTGTTTTTCAATTACATTTTACAGCTTTGTATTTGATTCCTCTAGTCAATTTTTCTAAACATCAATAAAAAAAACAAAAATTGTCTATTCTTTAAACTAATTTATTTTTACTCGCCTTTGCTTAAACTAATAAAGCTTTCTGTAGTGGGACTAGAAACCCAAGATTTTTTTTCAATTCTTGAATCTTTCGCTCAATCATCTATTTAAAAGCCAGAAATCACGAAACTCACAAAAATCAATTTGGGAATCAGATTCCCTGACACGTTCACAAAATTCCGACAAATCAAGATTAAAATTAGCATTTTTCTGAAAATATCGCTAAAACAATACTTTATATTCTTTGATTGTATAACTCTTATTAGAGTAGTATTTTCTTTTGGCACACTGGTTTTTCGTTTAGATGTTAAATTTGATGGTTAAACACCTAACAAAGAGAGGTAGCCTGAAGTCCATATTGAAAAATCTGGTCTATTATAAATCATAAGCATTGATAAAAATAGAAGAAATTAAAATTCAACTATTAGTAGGCACTAAATAGCACTAACCTTAAAGAAGTAGTACTAAAATAATTTAGGCTATTTTCCATCATTGAAGAAAAGCTCAAAGTCAATCACGTATATGCCTAATTCATTTTTAATATTATAAATAAGTTTTTCCAAAAAAAAAATATATTATAAATTAAGTTATAAACTTTATTGGGATAACATGATAAATTGTGTACATTAATTGAAAAACATATCAATTTAACCTGATTAGAATGAAAAGGTGACATAATCTTCCAATAAAATTTCCCTTTTGGTTTTCTAATTTGAAGTATATGCTATTGGTGGAAGTGGACAGTAAACCATATTATTTCTTCAATAATTTATCTCTTGCTTTCTTAATTCCATTTTTGGAAGATGGAACAAGAGACAATTTTTATTATTATTTATTTTTTCAAATATGATTTGAGTTCAAACTCAGTACTTATAAAAGCAAACACAATTAATTTAGTAAAAAAAACATCTAAGCCCTTTATCACCTTTTCAATACATTAAGGTAATGTTTAATAAAATTAAAAATAAGTAATGAAAAAATAAATATTGGATTTAAGTGTTTAATATTATAAATAATGAAAGTTAATAAAATAATTGTTTAATAAATTTTAAAAATAAATTTTAAAATTTAAAATTATAGCTAGGTTAAACCTTAATCCTAATCCTATTTGGATTAGGTTACGGACGGGCATAAATGGATGAGTAAATGAGCCAAGGTTCGTTTACTCCATTTATCCATACATCTCCCACTCACACGTAACGGAAACATATTCCACCACTTTGCTTTGTTCTTACTCGCAAATAGTTCGTGCGACCGACATACAATTGAGAACTCAAACTATGTATACTCGTTGGAGATATACAACCTCTCGAATTACGTGTGTAATTAAGAAATAATATGCTTTATCCTAGACTTTATATCATATCCATTGTAATTGTCATTCTCAACAGTTCATCTATATTCACAAACATGCACATATGCACAAATATCCAGATTTGTGAAATATAGGGCTACTAGATGTGAATTTGATAAAGTCTTTCCTTCTTACTACGTTCTTTCCATAATAATTCATTTTACTTGCCTAGTTGGCCCCTGTCCGAGCTGAATTAGTACCTAGCTCTTGAGGGCATCCTTCCAAAGTAGCCAAAATTAATTACACTTCTTGAACTAGTTAAGGGTATCAAGGATAACGCTTCGAGAAAAAAACTTGTTTTTCACGTTGAGAGTCTCACGCTAGGAATAAGTGAGATTGTCCTTTTTCCATCTCTTGGTCACAAAGCACACATGGTATGAAAAACATGTGTTATGATGTTCTGATCCTTCCATCTGAAGAAAGCGCATGTCTATGCTCAAAACAACACCATACAAAGGTTTTAGTTTCGATGTGTCATACCATCTAACTGTTGGGGATTATTGCCAGTTAATCAACTGTAGCGCAGCAGAATTGCGGTTTAAAATTTATTTCTAATCCCTTTAATTTGATCTTTGTCCGTTAAGCATTGATTGAATAAAACATTTTGATCCGTTTAGGGATGTAAACATACCCGGACTGTCTCTTCTAGAGACGGCTGAAGAATCCACAAGGTAGTAAGATCTCCGTAGTCAGGTGCACGAACAGCTATCGAGCTAGAACCGATGCTAGCCGAAGAACAGAGGATGAACTTGAGAGAATAAGTAATTATCCAAAGATTCCTTACTTTTCAATATGTTAGTGGCCGAACTCATTCATGAGTATTCTGGTGGCCGAATGTTGTATTTTGGTTAATTAGGTTTTAGAGTGTTTTAATTTATATATATATAGTGTATTCCTAAACCTAATTAGTTTAGGGTTAATTGGTTAATTACAAAACTAATCTAATTATAATCTAATCACTTAAATAAATACCAATAGTATTTATTTTATGCAATTAGTTGTAATTAGATTAAATTTAATTATCCCAATTAAACAAACAACACTAATTAATAAATTAACGTATTAGTTTAATTAATTATTCACCGAATGCAATATTATTAATTAATAAATTAATTAATATTTTGGGTAGTCATGCCATGGGTCTTCATAGCCGCAACCTTATTAAATCTATTAAGAGGCTTGGCCCCTCATTTGATATCCTTGAGTTCAGCCACATTTTCCGGGAGCAGAACCGTGTTGCAGATCACTTGGCGACGGCAGGCCATGAGGGGGTGTTAGGTGTTTCTACCCTTACCGTTCCCCCTATCGCTCTTTCTCCTCTTCTTTTAGAGGATAGGATTGGGGTTAGCTTTCCTAGGCTAATCTCGGTGTAGTTGCTTGTTTTGCTTTGCTTTCCTTTCCTTTTCTACCAAAAAAAAAATTAATCAATTAAATACTCAACTCCTAAAACCATTAATTAATTACATTGATACAAAGTATTAATTAATCAATTAATCAACCACTAATTAATTACCTTGACATTTTATTATCAATCAATTAATAAATTCCATCTCTCCAATATACCGTTCTATAAGTTCTAACTCAGATGTTCAATGTGCACGATCCTATGGGACTGTCCTTAGCTAGTAGTGGGCTCACGGCCCACAGACAGTAAGTGGGTTCTAGCAAACCATTACTGCCCCTAACCAATACAGCTAATCAGCAGTCTAAAGATGCAGAGACCCTGTAGTCATCTCTTAACTTCTTTTACCATTTGATATCGATATTATAAACTAGAGGCATGACGGCTGTCATCCTCTCTGATGTTTATGATATTTCTTGATCTTAAGTAGATTAATGAATCAGATAAGTAAACTACTTATCAGGGTGTGGCCACACACTTATCAATCTCACTTATCAAGTGGCATGTGATATCATCTCACTGTTATGTGAGTGGTAATTCCATCACTTCACTATCAATACTAATGTGTTCACCTGTTCACCCAATCATACCCGTATTTGGCATCCTATTACAGACCTGTTAGGCGTATGTCAAAGTGAACCGGATCCCACATTGATATTATAATAAAATCTAGTCTGAAGACAGTTAGAGACCTACTTAAGAAAACTAATAACACAACCACCATGTAGTTTTCTCGGGCGGATCGATCCAGTCACATGTATACAACATGTACCCATATTCACAACTGACTTATCAAGTGCTATGTGAAGGAAAATAGACAAGCCTAGGCGCAGCGGAATAATAAAATTTTATCTATTTTATCTATTTCCATTTTCAAGATCTGTTAATTGTCATTTCATATAAAGAGGGATAGAATGAAATACCTTTTCTGAAGAACTATCTACAGTTGCAAACGAAGTGCCCACAACTCTTAATCCGTGTATCACGAACAACAAAAGAAACAACACAAAAAAGAATAACTAATCAGTAATCAACCTTAATAATAGCAATCGCAATGATTGCCTCTAACAGAAATCGATACGAGATCAAAGAGAGAGTAAGAAATAATGTAAATTAGCCGAGACGAAGACGGAATGGTTCCTCCTCCTTTCTTATTCAGTTGGTTCGAAATATGGGATTAGGAAGTCTATTTATAGACTTCTCAAAACCCTAATTCCTAGTTGTGTTAGGTAATTAATTAATTAGAATCTTATTCGGAATAGGATTACTAATTAGATAATTAAATAAACACTTTATTATTATCTAAATAATAACTAATTATATCTAGATAATATTATTAATCAAATTAATAATTTAATTATTGTTAGGGATAATTAATTAGAGTTTCAATCACATGAAAACTTCTAATTAATATTATCAGATAATCCTTTAATTTAATTTATAATCATAATCTAATTATAATTATTAAATCAAATTAATATCCCTATTTAATTAATGAATTTCGGCCCATATATTGTGTCTCACTAATTTACACTTTCGTCCTCCGATTCCAAGTCCCATATGCGACCCATTAGGTTCTTTATTGCCACTAGCCGTATATATCCTTTGAAATTATTCATCACGATTAATTCCAACATATATATAACGGAATACCGTCGCGAGCTGTTACTAGCAGAACCTATGATATTCCCCCAGAGCAATTAAGAAGTCAGGTTGATAACTGACGTTAACCTTTCAGCATTAGGTGCAGTATAATACGATCCTTCGTCAACTATATCCTGTCGGTCAATTCCTTATAACCATGGAACGTGTCAAGGTTACATATAACGAAGAGTCCGATTTTACTTGTACAGGTTGAATTCACTCTGAAAGATAAGTTAAGTGAAATATCCATTTCTACTCTTAACTCTATCACCTTGCAAGGATTTCAGTTAATTCACCATAAGCGGCCATTTGGATATATCTCCCATTTATCAGGAGTGACGAATGCTCAATCTGACATTAACTATTCTGCAATTACTTTGTGTGATACCCAACCCTGCTCTCACACACCCCAGGCTCTCACCTGTTGGATCGTGCTCGCACAGAATCAAAGTACCAGACTCCATAATCCAGAATCACTAATTAACGAATGTTTGAGTCTGAGGATTAGTTATACCTACTAATACAAATGAGATGAACAGTTGATACTTTTAGATAAATTAATCCATACTGTTATCTCAAGTCGGGTCCCAATCCTAATGAACTCCTTCACCGGATCCATGTAACTGTCTAGATATCTAAATATCTAAAGCTTGTGAGATCAGCTTTTTGTCTCGACAGAAAACACTGTTACATGCAAGTCTCAACAGTAATATGCCAACCCCTATAACATATTACTTGACTTGGGTTGATTTTAAGTCTATTGGTCTATTATAAAGTATAGTCTCACTTCATGCTTGTATGAACACTTTATAACTACTTAAATAAACTTAGGATTACTTTCTTTATGAAAGATTTGTGCCTTTATATATAGTTACATTTTAATGCTATATATCTGATTAAACAAATGATTAAATAAATAATTTATTCATTAATATTTATATCCTAAAACAATTGTCTTTAGGACACTAAACTAACGTGTCGTGTCGAT
The DNA here is from genome assembly GCF_963576675.1 of Euphorbia lathyris. NCBI lineage: Eukaryota > Viridiplantae > Streptophyta > Magnoliopsida > Malpighiales > Euphorbiaceae > Euphorbia > Euphorbia lathyris. The sequence continues at coordinate 62,741,445 of NC_088915.1, forward strand.
TTACTCAGGTGACCCATTTATCCCAACCCTGACCCAACCCATTTAATAAATGGATCGACTCGGCACGATTCGTTTAAGAAGCGGGTTGAACGTGTCAACCTGGCTAACCCATTTAATTTTGCAACTCCATACTAAAAAAATTCAACTAAAGAAAATAAAAACATGCATAATTACATATGAAAAAATAAAATCCAATACAAACTAACAAACAAATTTAACAAGATAACATCAAAAGTCTAAAATCCAAAACTTATAAACAAAATAAAAAATTTCAATTCCAAATAACAAATAAACTAAAACTAAAAAATTCAATTCAACTTAAACAAGAACTATTAACCGTCTACCAGAGTACAAAGTCATCGAATCTCATGGTCTCTCAAAATTAATACCTAATTTCCTAGAATTTCTTAGGCTCGCAATTTCGAATAAATGAGTGTAACCGATTGAAGCTGAATCTCATGGAAAGGAACAAGAGGCAAAGGACAATTTAAGTGGAAAATTAAATCAACAAAAGACTTACTTGTGGCTAGAGACTGAAGCGTTCACCAGATGTCAATGAAGAGAGGCAGACAACACAAATTGTTAGGGAAAGAAAGTTAAAACCTAACGTGTTCTGTAATCTACTAATCTATATATATATATATATATAAGGTTAAAAATTAAAATTACTTTAATATCCATAAAACTTTTTTATATTTATATGATATATGGGTTAGATGGGTTAGATGGGTTCGCGGGTTGGGTTGACACGACCCATAGACTCGTCTAAATTATACGGGTTACAACGAATTCGCGAGTCAACCCACAACTCGACTCGTTTATTTTACGGGTTAGGCGTGTCGACCCATTTATGACCCAAACCCATTTATCTCAACCCTAATTCGTTTAATTTTCGTGTTACACGAATCGAGTTATCGTGTTGTGACCCATATTGACATCTCTACTAAACTCCAAGACTATGGCTAGTATCAATTACTACCATACAGTCGTCGAATATACAAGTCTGTGGTCCTAATCATTCCCATGATAGAATAGACTTGGGATATGGTTTTACGATTATCAATCAATGGATTCTCTATTCATATTATAGCACAAGATATAAATGAACCAGATTAATGCCTTTATTAATGTGACACAAATACATTTTATAAGAACCAATGCCTATGAACTAGGGCACACCAACACTAACCTTAGTCTATCTGAGTATAGAACTACCTTCGGCTATCTAAGACAGAAGATTTCATTCAAGCAACTCTGATTGAAATCTGAGATTATAAATAATATTTTATATACATATATTATCCACTCATATGTATATTTCTATCATGCATGATAATGAACCTAGATCCATTGTTACTACAAGACGGCGTCAATTATTGAGCAAGTTCTCATTTACTCAAAAATTTGCCTCATCCTTATCTTTGCCACCACAATTAACAAAATGAGAGTAAGTGCTCATGTGAGTGAGTTGAGACTCTGTCTGACATGCTCAATTGCAAACATTAACATACAATATTTACATATACGTGTATTATTGGTGATTAAACAGACACTTTATTGAATTTGAAACACATATCACAAAAGTTACATGTAATTGAAATATGTTTAGATCCTGAGTAATCCCTGAGACCTAATATGTTTCACAAAAATATATCTCTTGACAGATTTTGTTAGAGGGTCAGCAATCATGTCATGAGTCGAAACATATTCCATACAGACTTCTTTGCGTGCAACTATTTCTCTAACAAAATGATACTTGATTTCAATATGCTTGGCTTTACTATGAAATCTTTGATCCTTAGAAAAAGCAATAACAGATTCACTATCACTGCTGATTATTACTAGAGAGCTTGTTTGCAACAACGTTTAGGTGATCCATGAATCTATTCAACCAAACAGCCTCCTTGGCTGCGGATGAGTAAGACATGTACTTAGCTTACATGGTGGATAATGCTACACATGTCTATTTCTTGCTACTCCAAGAAATTACCATATTTCCGAGTAAAAAAAATGTAGCTGGAAGTGGATTTTATTTCATCCAAGTCTCCTGCCCAGTCTGCATCTGTGTATCCTTTAAGTAGAAGATTCTTCCCTTAGTAACGTAGAGAATATAGTCCGCTATTCCTTTGAGATACCTTAGTATTCTCTTTACAGTAGACCAATAAGCTTGACCTGGGTTGATTGATATCTTCTTACCATCCCAACAACATGGCAGATATTAGGCCTAATACATAACATTACATACATAAGGATACCAACCGCATTTGCGTAAGGAACATTTTCCATTTTTTGGATTTCTTGTTGTGTTTTGGGGCACATTTTGAGCTCAGAACACGATCTTTTCTCATTGGGCTATCTACAGGTTTACAATCTTGCATACTGAATTGCTTAAGAACTTTGCTGATGTAAGTCTCTTGAGACAAGGTCAACAGTTTCTTTGAGCGATCCCTTGTGATCTTGACCCCAAGGATATATGCAGCTTCTCCCATATTTTTCATCTCAAAACTTGAACTTAACCAAGCTTTGGTTTGATTTACAAAAGTCATATCATTACCTGCAATTAGGATACCATCAGCATATAATGATAGAATGATAAACTTATTTCCAATGCATTTGGCATAGACACGTGGTCTTCATCAATTTGATTGAAGCCATTCGATGTCATCTCATCATGAAAACAGTTGTACCATTGCCTTGAAGACTGTTGGAGGCCATAGATCGATTTGATCAATTTGTAAACCTTTTATTCACAACCTTTTTGAGTGAAACCTATAGGTTGTTGCATGTAAATTTCTTCTTCCAATTCTCCATTGAGAAAGGCAGTCTTAACATCCATTTGATATAGCTCCAGGTCCAACCTTGTCACAATTGCGAGTATGAGCCTTATGGAAGTAAATCTTACAACATGAGAGAATGTCTCCTCAAAGTTTATTCCTTCCTGTTGTGCGTAGCCCTTGGCGATTAAGCGAGCCTTGTATCTTTCGATACTGCCATCAGCCTTTCGCTTAATCTTGAGAACCCATTTGTTCCCAATTGCCCTTCTACCCTTGGGTAAATCAACCAATTCCAAACATGGTTGACCCGCATGGAAGTCATTTCTTCTTCCATTACTTTAATCTATTTGTCTTTTTTGGGACATGAGAAAGCTTGTTGAATATTCTTCGGCTCCGCATCACCACAAGGAGTTACTAAAAGAGTTGAGCCTTCGACACCAAATCATCGGCGATCAACTTTTTGTCTTTTATTCCGACGCGGTTCTGAATCCTGGTAGACGAATTTCATGTATTCATCATAATTCGGTATGCTCCCATTGGGGCCAAGTTCCATATTTTCATAATAATGGGGAATAGCACTCCCACTTTCATCCGAATCTAGAGTATTCGTAATGTTTTGAGGTACATTGACATGATCTTGTTCCTCGGATTCCTGAGTGATTTGAGTATTTTCAGATTCCTCAGAAATTCTTCTACCTGAATCGAGAGGTCCGTTATGCTCTAATTCCTCATAGAGGGTGCTATCTTGGTCGACAACGCCTGATTTTGGAAACTCATTTTCCAGAAAGACGAGATCTCGTGATTCAAATTTTGTAACTTTTCCATCTTCGTTTTCTCCCACTAGAACATATCCTTTTGACAGTTCTAGGTATCTTATAAAGATACATTTCTTACCCCTTGTCTCTGACCAATTTAGGAGATTACCACACTAAAGGAGTGTCACCCTTGATTCACAAACTAAGAACGAAACTCAAAGACAAATGGAGAGAGAGGGGGTGCGTATGGGGCAGGGGGGGGAGAGAGAGTCTCAATCTTATGTTACTTGTCTTAGGGTTTTAGGCTCTCTAGCTCTATTTATAGCTAGGTTAAACCCTAGCCCTAATTCTATTTGGATTAGGTTACGAACGGGCCATAAATGGATTAGTAAATGGACCAAGGCCTGTTTACTCCATTTATCCCTACATTACTTTTACATGGTAGAATAGTATAATTTATACTTTAATTATATTTATATAATAATTTATTTATTAAAAAAAATACAAATCCAATTAATTCTTATTGGCCACATTCGTTTGATTAGCACCTAATGTTTTTTTTACATTATTGGTTTGCAAGTTTTAATTTAAAACCACGACATTATATTTGAAAATTGGACAATAACCACATGATTATTTTTTACTTTACTCTTATTGTTAGAGATAAGTTGCAAAATAAATTTTAGAAGTTTTCTATTTCGCTATTATTGTTAAGAGACATTGATTGAAAAAAATATAGTATATATTATTGTTATCGATTTTTAATTCCATTTTAATATATATTACATTCTTATTTCTATATATATATATGATTAATAATATTAATTTAAAATACTAGTTAAAAATATTTATAGGAATATTTTTTTTAACAACTGATGAGTTATAATAATGTAATTGAAATAAATTTAAATAAATAATCAAACTAATTTTCCATTGATGTATTAAGAAAAAGAAAAAAAGACAATTCATTGCTTTGGATTGATAGTGGAGTGGCCATTTTGAGTTCCATTATGTATTTTGATCACGTTTTGCTTGGCAATTGATATTTAGATAACGGAATACGTGTGTTGTGCTAGGATTTTGTAAAGGATGAATCAACATACATTTCATGGGAATTGGGAGATGTATTTAACTAATCATCAACACAATACAATCCGTGAGTTTTGTATTATTTATTTTAATCAAATGAATTGAACTTGGAAAAGGATTCCACTCTGCTCCCTTCAACTTAATTTTTTTTATTATTTTTCTTATAAAAATATACTAATTATATGAAATTAAGATAAGAGAAAGTACAAAAATTGATAGGCACCCGCTGGTGATTCCTAAAAGTTGGATGGTTTAATTTAAACAGCGACGATGCTAGTAAGGGGAATCCGGATTGGCGTCCGCTGGAGGAGTGTTGCGGGATGCTCATGCGTACTGGGTTACAGGGTTTGCAATGAATCTGGGGTGTGTTCAGCAGTCCTTGCTAAGCTGTGAGGCTTCTACTTCGGGCTTCGGGTTGCTTAGGATAAAGGGTGCAGACGGGTGGCTGAGTTAGATTCTAGAGTTGTGGTCCAGTTGGTTCAGGAAGACACTGAGAACCGTCATCGTTGTTACTGGCTTGTGAATGAGTGTCGAAGGTTGTGTGCAAATGATTGAGAGATTCGGCTAGCGCATGTGTATCGGGAAGGTAATCGCGCTGCAGATTGGATGGCTAACTTCGTAGGACGTCTGTCTTTGGGTTTTCACGAGTGTGTGGAGCCTCCTGCAGGCATCCAGGATGTTCTTTTTTCTAATTATTGTGGGACAGATCGTTCGCGGATGATTAGTTTTCTGTTTTCTGGGTTTATAGCCCTCCATTCGATAAAAAAAATTGGTAGGCACAATTAAGGGTAAATTTGACCAATCACCGTTGAAGTAAAAAGGTTACTATATATTTATTTTTTATCGTAATAAAGTTCTTAATGCATAGACCCATGAAATTAAAAGTCTAAACTCAAATGAGTTCGAGAATCTTCACACTAACTCACCACCACCGCTTTTAAGGTAATTTCACTCTTTGGGGTCCTTATAAAAAGAGTATGTCCCTCTCATATTAGGATTATTCTAGATTCTTTTATATGTTTTGCTGACACTCATACTGATTGTGTGTAAGGGCTCCATTCCATCAGAAGACAATTTCCGAAGAACTAGTCAACAATCGAACTATTGGACCGAATCCAACATTTGGTGTGTTGAGCATGGAGAGCTACTTAGATGACCTTCAGACCTATTCTCTCAGCTTAATCACTTGAGGGATCTTCTTACAATTGGTCTTCGTCCGGCATGATGGAAGAACCAACCCCAAGTTCTCGACAGGGCTTTAGCAAGCATCCTGAAAGTGGTCCTGGCTTCAACTACTTCTCGCCAGCCATGAAAGGAGGCTCTACGCCATTTGATGACAACGAAACCCACAGCCATAAAGAGTTCCACAATAAATTGAGGGAGGTTACTGCTGTTGGGGTTTAGTGTCCTATAGTCAATTGTTGCAGGATACAAACTTAATGTAAATGAATTGTTCTTTATATCATTTGTTTTAATAAGATATATGTTTTATAACTATATAAAGGCAATCCCTTTTAAGCACTAAATAAAGTCTAATAAAAGGAAATCCGTAAGTTTGTTTAAAGTGATTATAAAGTGTTCATACAAGCATGAAGTGAGACAAAACTTTATAATAAACTAATAAACTTAAAACCACCCCAAGTCAAGTGATATGTTTAGAATTGATATATCACTGTTGAGACTTGTATGTAACAATGTCTTCTGTCCGACAGAAAGCTGATCTCACAAGCTTCATATATATAGATATATGGACAGTTACATAGATCCGATGAAACGTCGTTCATTAGGATTAGGGATCCGATTTGAGATAACAGGATGGGTAGATTCATCCTTGTCACCTGTTCATCTCATTGGTATTAATAAGTATAACTAATCCTCAGACTCAAAGGAATGTTTATTGGTCATCCTGAATTACTGAATGTGAGACTTTGATCCTGCGGTCCCACGATCCTTAACAGAGATGACTCTGTGGTGTGAACTGCAAAGGTTGGGTGTCACAGGAGGTAATGTCAGGGTAGTTATACATTGGATTGAGCATTTATCACTCCCGATTAATGGGAGATACATCCAAGGATCGCTTGTGGAACACTCGACTCTAAATCCTTGCAAGGTGATAGCTTAAGAGTAAGAAATACAGATTTCACTTAACCTATCTTTTTGAGTTGACTCGGCCTGTATAAGTAAAACGAACGTCTCGCTATATGTGACTTGACATCATCCATAGTCATAAGATTCAGTTCAAGGATGTAGTTGATAAAGGATCGAATTATACTGTAACTAATACGGAAGGGTTAACGACAGAATCAACCTGTCTTCTTAACGGACTCTGGGGGAATGATTACAGACTTGCCAATAACATACTCAGTACAGCATTCCGTTATGCAAGGATTAAATATAATTCTTGAAGAAATTAATTTAATAGTTGCATACGGCCAGAAGTAGTAAGAACCTAATGGATCACACATAAGACTTGGAACCAAAAGAGAGATGGATGTAATTAATAGATGGAAGCCCAATTGAGCCCAGTAAGGCCCATTTAAATGGAGGGGGCCGAAATTTATATATAATAAATAAAGGAATTATTTTAATTCCATTAATCCTAATTTGATTAGGTTTGTGAATTAAATTAATTAAGAGATAATTAAGTTAGGAGTTTTAATTAGATTAATATACTCCTATTATTATCCAATTAGGTTATTTATTATTATCCTAGATATATTAGATATATTATAAGATAATAATTGGGAATCCTATTCCGAATTGAATTCCTATTAAGTAACCTATTCCTATCTAACTAGGGTTTAGATAAGTGATTATATATACCCCCTCTTCATGTGAATTTCGACTAAGCCCCATACCTCCCCCTTTGTGATTTTCGAAATCCCTAGCTAGTGAGAGAAAGAGAATTCGACTTCCCGGTTTCGTGGACTAGAATTCATACGGCTTCCGTCAATTGATTAATTTCATTCATCTCCTTTTCTCTTTGATCTTGTGTTGGTTAATTAGAGGCAATCTATTTTGGTTGCATCTCATAAGGGTTGATTCTAACTTAACCTCACCGTGTTATACTTCGTGCTTGGGAATTCAGAGAAGAATTGTGGGCGCTTCTTTAACAACGGTAGATTGTTCTTCAAAAGGTATTCCTTCTTATCCCTCTTTATATGAAATAACGATTAACGGATCCTATGGTTAAAAGGAAATAGGCTAAATTTTTTATATTTCCGCTGCTATACCTTAGCCTTAATTTCCTTCAGTAGTATCAGAGCCATCGTTAAATCCGTTATTTCATATATGAAAATTTAGAAGTTTTTCAATAGGATTGAATAAATATTTATGGTTAGGATTAATTAAACAAATTGTTTGATTAATTAATTCTAAAGATAAATAAATTTTAGTAAATTGTTAATTAAAATTGATTATGCGTATGTTCCTAATTATTTCGGTTGATAATCATTATAACAAAATCTATTAGTTTTATAGTTAGGTTAATAAAATTAGTTTTATTAAATCTAAATGATAAAACGGAAATCTATTGTAGTTTTTCCTATTTCTGAAAATCGTTTTTAAAACCGTTTTAAAATCTGATATATATATATATTTTTATAAAAAAAAATAAAAAATAAATACGACAGCGGCTCGGGTCGCGCCTCACGGCGCGACCAGCCGCTGTCGCGCGGCTGCTGCCTCACGGCAGCAGCCGCGTGCGCAGCCGTGGGGCTGCTGCCAAACGGCAGCAGCCCAGATTCGGGCCCCGGCCCGAATCCCACTTGATTTTAATTGTTAAAATCGGCTTGAATATAATTTATATATATATATATATATATGTGTTTCGGAAATCAATAGTTTTCTGTTTTGATTATCGAATGAAAATTCGTTTAAAAGTTTGTTTTTACCAAGTTGTAAATCAAAGTGTTAAATGAATTGAAATCAAAATAATTGAGACATGCATAATCGACGTTTTATATGGTTATATTAATTTAAGGATTAATATAAAGATACAAAACGATTAGAAGTAAAATTGGATGAAAGTTAATTTGACGAGTTAATGTGATTAACCTAAATATTACATAAGCCGGTTATGTAATCAACCAATTAAATTTATTTAATTGAGTCTATGCATGTTTGGAGTTATGGACATATTTAGACCCTCTTTTAGTCTTTTGGTATTTTTGAAATAGGGCATGCGCGTCCTGCCTTTCTACTATCTATTGTAATTTCTCCTCTCATCTGATTTCCTTCAATTCAATTGAAGTTTTCTTATAGTAGTATAGAAATTAATATGTAATTTCAAGGCGCCATGGAGAAGACGGAGGACCTAAAGAGAAATATGTAATAGTTAGTATTTCCTTAGGTTTGCCCTTTTATTCCGTCTCTGGCCCGACGGAATAATTTAGATGATATGTCCATAACGCCAATGTATGTGAATGTATGTATGTCTGATGTATGCTAAAGCAAATCAAGACTAAGTTAGATTATGAGACTTAAATAAAATCCCTCGTTAAAAAGTTAAGTAAATAAGCAAGTTATTAAAATCGGCTGCCCCTCCCTAATATTATAATTCAGCCGGCAGTACTGGGGGCCTTTGGGTTGTTGAGCAAACTCAAGCTTGGGGTCTTATGGTAACACCTGAATTATCGAAAGTTATTCTTTCATGAATATGGGGTAATACTTAAATTAGATTATGATAATTGGATGAGGAAACTCATGTTGTCATAAACTAATGGGCAATATGGTTGGGCTTAATGTGAATAGCATATTAGTTACTAATGTGGTTAGTAACCCAATAACCTAGGAGTCACATTCGAGATGTGATTGATTACATGAATCTACCTAACAAATGAGACTAGCTTGTTGAGCAAACTCAAGGCGAAATCTCAGGAGTTAGGATCCTAGCTCACTAAAGGATTTGTGAAATTCTTCGAATTAATATGGAGGGCTATTAATTTGGCAAAATAGTGGGAGCAATCTGAAATAAATTAAAAGGCCTATAATTTTAGATTGTTATACTTTAAAGCAAATGAATGACATACGTTTACTCTTTCTCACTCTCAGGTTTTGTTTAAACACACACTCTTAAAATCATGACTAACACCGATCTGCGTTACATCATTACCAATAACAAATTGAATGGTTCAAACTTCACCGACTGGTTTCGTAACCTCAAAATTGTTTTGAAGTTCGAAAGGAAAGAGTATGTACTTGATACACCGATACCCCCTTACCCAACTGATGATGCTCCCTACCAAGAATTCTATGCTTACTTGAAGCATAAATCTGATGATGATCAAACGGGAGACATCATACTTGCATCTCTGACACCGGAAGTTAAAAGGCAACTACATTCAGATATGGATGCCTATTCCATGGTCAAGCACCTCAAAGAGTTATTTGTGAATGAACCTCGGTGCGAACGCTTCGAAATAACCAAGGAGTTATACAAAAGCAAGATGCAGGTGGGCACGTCTGTAATGGAACATTGTGCAAAGATGATCAGCCTTATCACCAAGTTTTCTAGTATTGGAGATGAGATGGACCATGAACTAAGTGAAAACTTACTTCTTCAGTCCCTCCCTGAGAGTTACTCACAGTTCGTAATGAACTACCAAATGAGTGGCTTGCAAACCTCTCTTGTAGAGCTTGCACATATGCTCGAGTCAGTCGAGCCCATTATAAAAGAAAACGAGGAGATACTGGCCCTTGCTATTGAAGGATCGAGAAAAAGGAAAGGGGTCTCTCCCAATCCAAACCATATTGATAAAAGCAAGGGGGCTGTGCTCACCGAAACGAAGGGAAAGGAACCAAAGAAGCCCAAAGGAAAGTGCTACTATTGTGGTGACTTATGGCATTGGAAGAGGAACTGCATGGAATACCTAACCTTCCACGAGAAGGAAAATAACGGTGCCTCAGCATCTGGTATGTTTTATATTGAAATAAATACAGTTTCACTGTCTGAATCTTGGGTACTTGATACCGGATGTGGATCTCATATTTGTACGAATATGCAGGAGCTAAATCAGACTAAGGAACTAAAGAAAGGAAGCATAAACTTGCGAGTGGGAAATGGAGCAAGAGATGCCGCCCTCGCAATTGGAGATTATGTTTTACCTTTGCCCTCTGGGCTTGTAATAGAATTAAGGAATTGTTTATACGTTCCTAAGATGTCTCGTAACATTATTTCTATTAGCCGTCTTGTTGACGACGGTTTTCATATTTCAATAAAGAACAATAGTTGCAATTTTTATAAAGATTCGATCTTTTATTTTTCAGGAATATCACAAAATGGGATTTATGTGTTAGATGATAAAACTCCTGTTTTTGCAATTGATACCAAAAGACATAAGATAGATAATTCAACTTACTTGTGGCATTGTCGTTTAGGCCATATAAACAAGAGACGCATGCTAAAGCTACATTCAGATGGGCTAATAGATCCAATCGATTCCGAATCATTGGAAACATGCGAATCATGTTTAAAAGGTAAAATGACAAAGACACCCTTTAGCAATAAAGGTGAGCGTGTATCAGACACTCTAGAACTCATTCATTCAGATGTATGTGGTCCTATGTCAGTCCAAGCAAGAGGAGGATTCAGATACTTCATTAACTTCATAGATGACCATACTCGATATGGTTATATCTACTTGATGAGGCACAAATCAGAAGCCTTTGACAAGTTCAAATGCTTCAAGAATGAAGTGGAAAATCAATTAGGAAAGAAAATAAAGACGCTTCGATCTGATCGAGGTGGCGAATATCTTTCTGATGATTTTCTGAATTATCTAACTGAATGTGGGATATGCTCACAATGGACACCTCCCTATACACCACAAAACAATGGTGTATCCGAAAGGAGAAACCGTACCCTATTAGATATGGTACGATCCATGATGAGCATGGCCTTACTTCCAAAGACGTTCTGGGGCTATGCCTTAGAAACTGCCCTCTTCACCCTGAACCGAGTACCAACTAAATCCGCTAGTTCCACACCATATGAATTGTTCGTTGGTAAGAAACCCGTGTTCTCGTTTATGAGAGTATGGGGTTGTTCAACATATGTCAAATGCATTGCGTCCGAAAAATTAGATTCTAAATCTGATAAATGTTTCTTCATTGGATATCCCAGGGAAACCATAGTGTATTACTTCTATCATCCAGATGATCAGAAAGTAATAGTATCCAAGCACGCAACCTTCTTAGAGAAAGAGTTTCTCGAAGAAACACAAAAGGGAAGCATGATTGAACTCGACGAAGTTCAAGAGGAAGAAACACCGACTGAAACAACAGAAGCGGTTGAGGTACCCGAAGAAGTCCCATTAGATGAGACTCCTGTGGCACCTATTCGTAGATCACGAAAAGTTCGTGAACTCCCAGTTAGATATGGTTTTCTAGTGGGAGATGATAACGAGGTTCCCGTGTTAGACGATGAACCCGAAAACTACGAAGAGGCTCTTACTAGTCCAGATTCTAAAGCATGGCTTAAGGCCATGGATTCTGAAATGGATTCCATGTATACTAACCAAGTGTGGACTTTGGTTGATCCACCCAAAGGGATAATTCCCATTGGGTGCAGGTGGATCTTCAAAAAGAAGACTGACATGGATGGAAAGGTTAGCACCTACAAAGCTAGGTTAGTAGCGAAAGGATATCATCAGAAGCAAGGAATTGATTATGACGAAACTTTCTCTCCTGTGGCTATGTCCAAATCAATCAGAATCATGCTTGCAATTGCCGCTCATTTTGATTATGAGATTTGGCAAATGGATGTGAAAACAGCTTTCCTGAACGGAAACCTGCTTGAGGATGTATATATGATGCAGACTGAAGGTTTCATATCGAAGGATGCAAATAAAGTTTGCAAACTTCAGAGATCCATTTATGGACTCAAGCAAGCATCTAGAAGCTGGAACAAGCATTTTGACGAAACCATAAAACAATTTGGTTTCGAACAAAATTGCGAAGAAGCTTGCATTTACAAGAAAGCAAGTGGGAGCTCTATAGCATTTCTCATACTATATGTGGACGATATACTGTTAATGGGAAATGACATTGCTCTATTACAGTCGGTAAAAGTATGGTTATCCGGTAACTTCTCAATGAAAGACCTTGGTGAAGCAGCCTATATACTTGGTATAAAGATCTACAGAGATAGATCGCGTAGACTGCTTGGTCTTTCACAGGCTACATACATTGAAAAGGTGCTAAATCGGTTTAGCATGCTTGAATCGAAACGAGGTAACTTACCCATGCTACATGGAGTAAAGTTAAACAATAATCAATGTCCTAAAACTGATGATGACAAACGATGCATGGCTGTAGTCCCGTACGCCAGCGCGATCAGTTCGATTATGTATGCTATGCTATGCACTAGACCTGACGTAGCGTTCGCGTTATCTGTAACGAGTCGTTACCAAGGGAATCCGGGAGACGAGCATTGGATTGCCGTCAAGAACATTCTTAAGTACTTGAGAAGGACTAAAGATATGTTCCTAATGTACGGAGAAGGAGATCTGAAAATTGAAGGATTTTCAGACGCTAGTCATCTCACAGATGAGAATGATTTTAAATCCCAATCAGGATACCTGTTTATCTTGAATGGGGGCGCGGTCAGTCGGAAAAGTTCCAAGCAGGGAAGCGTAGCTTTCTCTACGACCGAGTTAGAGTACATCGCTGCTGCGGAAGCAGCAAAGGAAGCAGTTTGGATTAGAAAGTTCATTACAGAACTAGGAGTGGTGCCTGACATTGTCAATCCCATTACTCTGTACTGTGATAACAATGGAGCCATTGCGCAAGCAAAGGAACCACGGTCTCATAATGCATCCAAGCACTACCTAAAGTGATACCACATCATAAGAGAGATTGTGGCTAGAGGAGATGTGAGAATAGAAAGAGTACCTACAGAGGACAACGTTGCAGATCCGTTGACAAAGCCTTTAACCCAGAAAGTACATGATCGTCATTTAACTTCTACTGGGATAAGTTTTTAGAAACAATTGGCTTTAGTCCAAGTGGGAGTATGTTGGGGTTTAGTGTCCTATAGTCAATTGTTGCAGGATACAAACTTAATGTAAATGAATTGTTCTTTATATCATTTGTTTTAATGAGATATATGTTTTATAACTATATAAAGGCAATCCCTTTTAAGCACTAAATAAAGTCTAATAAAAGGAAATCCGTAAGTTTGTTTAAAGTGATTATAAAGTGTTCATACAAGCATGAAGTGAGACAAAACTTTATAATAAACTAATAAACTTAAAATCACCCCAAGTCAAGTGATATGTTTAGGATTGATATATCACTGTTGAGACTTGTATGTAACAATGTCTTCTGTCCGACAGAAAGCTGATCTCACAAGCTTCATATATATAGATATCTGGACAGTTACATAGATCCGATGAAACGTCGTTTATTAGGATTGGGGATCCGATTTGAGATAACAGGATGGGTAGATTCATCCTTGTCACCTGTTCATCTCATTGGTATTAATAGGTATAACTAATCCTCAGACTCAAAGAAATGTTAATTGGTCATCCTGAATTACTGAATGTGAGACTTTGATCCTGCGGTCCCACGATCCTTAACAGAGATGACTCTGGGGTGTGAACTGCAAAGGTTGGGTGTCACAGGAGGTAATGTTAGGGTAGTTATACATTGGATTGAGCATTTATCACTCCCGATTAATGGGAGATACATCCAAGGATCGCTTGTGGAAGACTCGACTCTAAATCCTTGCAAGGTGATAGCTTAAGAGTAAGAAATACAGATTTCACTTAACCTATCTTTTTGAGTTGACTCGGCCTGTACAAGTAAAACGAACGTCTCGCTATATGTGACTTGACATCATCCATAGTCATAAGATTCAGTTCAAGGATGTAGTTGATAAATGATCGAATTATACTGTAACTAATACGGAAGGGTTAACGACAGAATCAACCTGTCTTCTTAACGGACTCTGGGGGAATGATTACAGACTTGCCAATAACATACTCAATACATCATTCCGTTATGCAATGATTAAATATAATTCTTGAAGAAATTAATTTAATAGTTGCATACGGCCAGAAGTAGTAAGAACCTAATGGATCACACATAAGACTTGGAACCAAAAGAGAGATGGATGTAATTAATAGATGGAAGCCCAATTGAGCCCAGTAAGGCCCATTTAAATGGAGGGGGCCAAAATTTATATATAATAAATAAAGGAATTATTTTAATTCCATTAATCCTAATTTGATTAGGTTTGTGAATTAAATTAATTAAGAGATAATTAAGTTAGGAGTTTTAATTAGATTAATATACTCCTATTATTATCCAATTAGGTTATTTATTATTATCCTAGATATATTAGATATATTATAAGATAATAATTGGGAATCCTATTCCGAATTGAATTCCTATTAAGTAACCTATTCCTATCTAACTAGGGTTTAGATACAAGTGATTATATATACCCCCTCTTTATGTGAATTTCGACTAAGCCCCATACCTCCCCCTTTGTGATTTTCGAAATCCCTAGCTAGTGAGAGAAAGAGAATTCGACTTCCTGGTTTCGTGGACTAGAATTCATATGGCTTCTGTCAATTGATTAATTTCATTCATCTCCTTTTCTCTTTGATCTTGTGTTGGTTAATTAGAGGCAATCTATTTTGGTTGCATCTCATAAGGGTTGATTCTAACTTAACATCACCGTGTTATACTTCGTGCTTAGGAATTCGGAGAAGAATTATGGGCGCTTCTTTAGCAACGGTAGATTGTTCTTCAAAAGGTATTCCTTCTTATCCCTCTTTATATGAAATAACGATTAACGGATCCTATGGTTAAAAGGAAATAGGCTAAAAAAATTTATATTTCCGCTGCTATACCTTAGCCTTAATTTCCTTCAACCGCGACTTATGCAGCCATCGTGTAAAAGCTACAAGAGACCCATAACGAATTGAGGGAGGCTCAATTACATTTGCAACACAACAACCACCAGATATAGAGATACCTCACTAGGGAGCAATCCCACACATCAATCAAGTGAGATAAGAGTCCTCTTCACGGGCCCATCCACACTGTCGACAGTGAACAAGTCAATGTCAATAATGGACCTAACCCAAAGGAGACTCCTACAACGGAGCTTCCGAACATTGCAACATAGTAGGTGAACCTGCTAGATCGAAGGTGGA
This sequence comes from Euphorbia lathyris, assembly GCF_963576675.1. Classification (NCBI taxonomy): domain Eukaryota; kingdom Viridiplantae; phylum Streptophyta; class Magnoliopsida; order Malpighiales; family Euphorbiaceae; genus Euphorbia; species Euphorbia lathyris. Next base: position 62,757,228 of record NC_088915.1, read on the forward strand.
TGACTCGTGGGAAGTTTTATGCCAGAGGTTTCTCGATAAAAGTGTCATTGAAGGCAGGGTAGGCTATTAAATACATTCCCTTACTCTTCAAAGAGTGATAGACACCTCATTCCCCCGCATTAGAAGACACCGGTTACCCCACTATACCGGGCTATATGACCCTAATAAGCATTGTGTTGCTTTCATGAGTATGATGAACTTGTAAACTCAAGACGATGTTGTCATCTATAAGATATTTCCTACAACTTTGATAGGAACAACCAAGAATGGTACATGAAACTACATGGTTGATCAACACATTCAGGAACTTAAATGACCTATTTGTAGCCCGATTTTTCGAAGCGACAACGACTAGGAGAACTGATCTGCACGATATTTGTTAAAGCAGTATTAAGCCTCTTCGTGACTCCCTAACAAAGTTCCATAATATGGCCTCTTCCATAAAGACTCAGGATGAATCTGGTGTTTTAGTTATGGAGCATATAATGATTGCAGGTGTGTTTAAAATATATTTTAATAATCTCTTATCCCCTAGATCAAGTGGTTCCAGAGCCCATTCTTTCTCTATTGGAATCTCAACTTTCAGCTTTTGATAATGATCATTTAACGTCCCTTTTTACATTGGAAAATTTTAGGAAGGTTGTTTTCTATATGCATCTCGATAAGGCTCATGGGCTTGATGGTTTCAACCTTGCCTTCTTTCAGAATTTTTGGTCAATTGTTGGTATCCATTTGTTTCAAGCCTATAGGCTAAATGATATAAATATTATGATGGTGCCTAAATGTGAGAATCTCGGTCTTTGAAGGATTTATGGCTAATTTCCCTGTGTCATGTGGCTTACAAGATTGTGTCACAGGTTCTTGCTAATAGGCTTAAGCCTTTTTGGCCGAATATTATTTATTCATCTCAGTAAGCTTTTGTTTCAGGATGGTCAATTATAGACAACATTTTGGTTGCTTTTGAGGTCATTCATCATATGAATCGAAAAAAGGGGTAGAACTGGGGAAGTGGATTTCAAGTTTAATTTCGGTAAAGCGTATGATAACGTGAATTATAAATTTCTTAAGGAAATGCTTTGTAGGCTCGGTTTTCACCCCCGATGGATTAGTTGGGTTATGTTATGTGTCATTACAATCAACTATAAGATTTAGGTTAATGACAATTTGGTTGATCTAGTTTAGCCTTATAATGGCCTTCAATAGGGTTGCCCTCTCTCCATTTACATATTTATTATCTATGCTCAGAGGCTCTCTCCTGTTGGATAATTTGGTGGGTGTGGGTTCTATTCACTGTAGTAAAATTTGCAAGGGGGCTTCTATCATCTCCCACCTTATTTTCGTAGATGACAATAGGGAGGAGCGTCTCCATGTGAAGTATGTATTGGGTATTTGTGAAGCTGCATATGTGTAATACTATCAATTGGGAAAGTTTGGTGTTGATTTTAGCAAGAATGTTTCTGAATCAGATAGATTTGAGTTGTTCAGGATTCTTGGTATTTTTACTACTCTTAATACTGAGAGATATCTAGGTTTACCTTCTTTGGTAGGGAGACAGAAGAAGGATGTGTTCTTTTCATTTAAGGATAGACTTTTTAAACCAGTTAGCTCATAGCATTGAAAATTACTCTTGAAAGTTGGGAAGGATATTTTGTTAAAGGCAGTCGCACAAGCTCTTCCATTTTACTGTATGTCTTTTTTTTTCTCCTCCCAACATCTTAATAGATGAGCTCCAAAGGTTAATGAATTATTTCTGGTGGGGTTCTAACTCGAGGAACATGAAAGGTTTGCATTAGTTTAGTTGGGAAAATTTGTGTGTTCAGAAGGAGTTTAGGGGTATGAGGTTTAAGAATTTACTAGGTTTTAATCTTGCGCTCCTTACTAAGCAAGCTTGGCATCTCCGACTTCTCTTACGGACCGTCTGTTTAAGGCTAAAGATTACCAAGTTCCTCTTTTCTTCTTGCTAAGCTTGGTTATAATCCTAGTTATACCTAGAAAAAATTTGGTCTTCCTGAGTCGTTATTGAAAATGGTAAGAGATGGAATATTGGTGATGGTAGTTCGGTTCTTTGGCATGATCAGTGGCTCCATGATCCAAAGTTCATGTTTATTACTACTCCTATTAATCCATCATTTGACTCTTTGGAAGTTTGTGATCTTTTTACTCCTTTTGGTAAAGCTTGAGACATTGAGCTTTTGGATGAAATTTTTAATGAGGAAGATGTTGCATCAATTGATGGGATTCCTCTGGTTAATTTTTCTAGAAGGGATTGGTGTGTCTAGGCTTTCATGAAAGATGCAAAATATTTTGTAAACTCATGTTACCGGGTGGCTATGTATTTGGAACCTGCTTATGTCGAGGTTGAGATCCATGACTATGAGCGGTTGTGGCGCCTTTTCTTACCTCCTAAAATAAATAACTTTATATGGAGATTTGTTAGGGGTTGTCTTCTTATTTGTGACTCTTTTCGCCAATGAGGTACTCCTTCATCTTTCCTGTTTATCGTGGCATGGTAATATCGAGTCAGTTTGGCATGTTTTTCTCCCTTGCTCTCTTACTCGACGATGCTGGCATAATTCGGGTTGCTTCATACTTTAGAGGGATATTCGGTTGGTTGTATAAGTTTCGATATGTGGCTTTCAAAGTTTTTGGATGTGGTCTCGAAGGAGGTTGTTGGTAAGGCCTGTGTTGTTCCTTGGGAAATTTGGAAAGGAAGAAATAACAAACTCTGATAAGGTGTTTTCTCTTCTGCTCCTAATCTTGTCTTCTCGGCTATTTCATTTCTTTAGGATTGGATTTTGATTCAAGAAAATTTCACTATTGTTCGACGGATTCCAGCTTTTGCTATTCCCTTTCAGCCTGTTCATTGGAGGCGAACCAACTCAAGAATTGTTAAATATAATGTAGACATATCTTTATTTTCTCAGGAGAATTGCTTTGGTTTGGGACTAGTTCTCAAAGATAGCTTGGGTTCTTTTCTGCTTGCTAAATCTATGTTTTTTAAGCGATGTACGCAATGCTCTATCTTGGATTAAGACCCTATTCTTTTTTACTGAGATTAAATTAAATTAATTGAACTGAAATTAAATTAAATTAAATTAAATTAAATTAACTTAACTTAACTGAACTGGACCAAATGCTAATGAACTTAACTTAACTTAACTTAATCTGGCATTGCAGGAATGAAGCAATCTTTAAGGAAGTTTCTCCTTCTATTCAGCACTCGAAGATCACCCTCTTTCGAATGATTTGACAGCCCTTTGCCACTTCTAAAGGTTTTTGCTCTTCGCGGAGAGATGCTATTATCTTATCCCATCTTCTGGCTTCTCCTAGGCCGCTTCCTGCTCCCAACATTATTCCGATCCATTAGCTTAAACCTCCTCCGGGCTGGGTTAAAGTCAATGTGGACGGCTCTGCTTTTGGCACTCCTGGCGAGGCAGGAACGAGATGTATTTTTCGCAAATATCGAGGCTTTCCCAAAGGTTGTTTTGCTTTTTCTACCCCTCCTTCTTTTACTTATATGACTGAATTGAGAGCCACTATTTTTGCAATTGAACTTGCTTGGGAGAAAAATTGGCATCAGTTTTGGGTTGAGTCAGACTCAATGTACCTAGTTAATCTGCTTAGACATCGTTCCATGGATGTTCCTTGGAGTATTCGACAAGAGTGGTTGCATTTTCTCAGCATTTGCTCTAGGATGAACATTCTCTTTTCACACATCTTTAGGGAAGGAAAGAGAGTTGCTGATGCATTGGCAAAGTTTGGAGTCTCTTCCTTAGTGATCAATTGGTGGCCTTCAGCTCCTGCTTTTTGGCATAGATTTATCAATGATGACATTTGTAGTATTTCACACTTATTTTTCTTGATTTTTCCTATCTTTTCTCCTCTCCTCTTCTTTTTGTTTGTTCTCCTTTCTCTTCTCTTGTTCAAACACTCACTTTTTTCTTTTATTAATATATTGCGGGTTTGTCAGTTCTTGGGCCATGGGTGCACACCCCGCCCAAATTCTGTCTCGTCCCAATTTCTATCAAAAAAAATAAATTATATAATTTTAATGATAAATTTTATATATAAATACTTATAATTATAATCAATAATGATATATTATATATATAATAATAAATGATATATTATATATAAATAATTATAATTATAATAAAAAATGATAAATTATATATAAGTAATTATAATTATAATAAATAATGATGAATTATATATAAATAATACTAAATTATAAATTATATATAAATAATAATAAGTTATATATAAATAATTATATTAAATAATGATAAATAATACTAAATTATAAATTATAATAAATAATAATAAATTATATATAAATAGTCATAATTATAATAAATAATAATGAATTATATATAAATAATATTAAATTATAAATTATATATAAATTATAATAAATAATTATAATAAATAATGATAAATTACTAAACTGAAGTTAAATTAATTGAACTAATCTGAACTGAATGCTACTGAACTGAATTGAACTGAAATTAAATTGATTGAACTAAACTGAATTTACTTATACTGAAATTAAATAAAAAAGATTAGCATCTACAACTTTCGATCTTGATACTGTTCATATTGAGTCTGATTTATTAGTGACTGTTCAACCGATCAATTCGTGTTGTGATGATCTTTTTGAATTTGACTTGATTTTGGGGGATTGTCGGTTAATTTTGTCTTATATAAATTCATTTCGATTTTTTTATTATGACAGCCAAGTTCCATGCTAGCTCTTTTATTTAGAATGAGGTTCTGCTTTTTGGAGTCACTTTATTTTCTTAGAGTGTAATTTTTTTTTTTTTTTGAAAGAATCTGTTAACGTTCTTTTTCCTTTTCTAGTCTTTCAAAAAAAGGTTTTTGTTAACGAGGCTAACTTCAAAGAGAATTAATATTTCATTTTATCACATTAATAAATAAATAACATTATCAAAATCAATGGCTACATATTTTTTTCCTAACTCTATTTTATAAGTATACTTTTTTTGAAATAAAGGCTTAATACCTCATTTACTTCTTAAACTTGTCTCATTTTATCACCTAGTCCCTTTTACTTAATAACTAATTTATCAGCCTCAAGTAAAAAATTGCCATACATTTAGCTCATTTTGTACCTACATGACATTGAGTACACGTCTTAAGACACATTTTACATCCATTTCAATACATCTTCTGCATCCTGATGTGAATCATTCATTCATTGCTTTGAAACAGACTAAAAACCTACGAGAAACGAAATGTTACATTTGGTGAGTTGAAGGGGACTAATAGGATGTACAAGGTAAGTTAATGGAGCTAATTAATGTCATGTAGGTATATAAAAGGACACAAAATCTTACATTTGTTGAGTTGAGAGACCCATAGGTTGAACATTAAATAGAGAAAACTAAGTGACAAAATGAAACAAGTTTAAAAAGAGGCGGATGTATTAATCCTAAAACCAATAATAATAATAATAATATATTATCAGTAGCGTTCATTTGGATCCTGAACTTAACAGTAAATTATCATTCAGGATCCAGATGAATACTACTGTAAAAATTCATTTGAAAAGACCATCAATTATGAGGTTGCACGTAGGTGTGAGGTAGTTTTACATGTGGCATGTAAATTTAAAACCCGTGAATGACTGGAAATGTATAAAAGCCATAAAAATAAAATAGTGGAATCTGACATGGAAATTTCCATTTGTAAGCTTTACCAATTACCATCTTCACTTCAATAATTTAATTAATCTCACCAACAATTTCCAATTTTTATCAAGGGTCAATTTTCAGGCACTATTAGTTGAACGTTTATGCTGCCTTCCTTTTTGACTGATTATATATAAAACCATCACTTGGCCGGGACTTTATGGCGTTAATCTATCCATCCTTTTACATTTTTTTGTAATGTTAATTAAATCTTTTTTTTAGAAGATAATTTAATGTAGATTAAATAACATATATATATAAAATGTATGAATTATATGAGTGATTTATGATTAGCGGCGGATCCAAAAAAAATTCAAAGGGTTAACACCTGTAAGAAAAAACACGAAAAATGGGAAGAGATGAAAAGTGGAGAAAAATCTTTTAAAATGTGATTTTTGTAAACTTTGGAGATGATTTTTAAAATTTTATTTGTTTTTTTTTTTGGAAAATATGAGAATAACGAGGACAATTTTGAGATGGAATAATCAAGGGAACCTCAATAATAAAAATCAAATGGAAAAAAATATCATAATTTAAGAGATATTGGTAGATAAATAAGATAATCAAACTATTGTTTATAACATGCTTAATGCATAAGAAGCTCTCACGAACTTAGTCTAAAAAATTAATTGTCTCTATGAACTTATGAAGTGTCTTGTTAGCCTTCTAAATTTGCTTAAAGTAACGAGATTAACCATAATCCATGTGGCAGAAAAGGAGGGAATTTAAAAACATTAAAAACTATATAATATTTTATTCGTTCCACAATAGATGTCAATCTAGAGATTTTTTTTGTTCCATAATACATGTCATTTTGATTCAATCCATATACATTAATTGATTTTTACTAAATATATCCATATTTTAGTTACATTTTTCTTTTCAGAATAGGTAAAAGTTAATCGGTGGATGCAATTAATACAAATGTAACAAAATCTCTTAATTAAAAATAATTATATTTCTTAATTCTTGTGCTTTAATCTTAAAAGACATCTATTGTGGAACATAACAAATACACCTGTTGTAAAAAAAAAAAAAAAAAAAAACAAATACACCTAAAAAAATGCAATCAAACAAGTGATACAATGGTAAATATTTTGTCTAAAATATAAAGTGGTAAATATACTGAAAATCATGCACACAACACAATGATTAATTAGTCCAAATTCACAATTATTTAAGGCTTAAAGTGGTAATTAATCCTCAATCTATTCAAAATTTTGTTATTTGTGACCTATTATTTGATGATATTTGGCAGCTGAATTGTTTCAACTGGTGAAATTTCATGATCACTTGAACCATGATCATCATTGATACGGAGCATCTCCTTTGAGGGCTGAATCCGGACGAGGGAAGTCGGAGGAAGAACCACACACGAAGGATCATGCGAGTAAAGGGGCCAAAACAGTCTCACGTAGCAAGTCAGCAGTTGAGGCACGCTCCACGTGAATGAAAGCACGCTCCGCGTGGAGCCTGAGTGATCCGGAGGAGTGACACTTAAAAGATCAGCAACTAATCCACGCTCCGCGTGGATGAAGGAATGATCCAGAGAAAGTCCAACAGCCAATCCACGCACCGCGTGGATTTATTTTAAAGAACTTGCACCTTACTCCAGCTTCCTCCTTAATTACAACTCTGTCACTCCCTATTTACAACCCATGCCACTCCTTAATTACCATCCATGCCACCTCTTTATATTCAACATATTTTACCCCTTATCTTTACATTTTTAATTAACTATCTAATTGTCCTTTATTGTAATTTGCCATTTAGGTATTGAGGTGATATAAATTCATCTCTTTCTCTTTGTAATAGTTAACTTTTATCAAATACAAAATTAACATCTTCTTTGTGAAGTTTGTTAAGGGTTGAAACCTTCAAAAATGGGGGATCTTTGATTTCCTACGGATTTAGTCCGTAAAACCCGAGATTCACTCCTTCTAGTTTAGCTAGAGAAGAACCTCTTTGTTAGTTTACGATTAAAACTAACACGTCCGAATCCGATCCGTATCATTTGGTATCAGAGCCGATCGTTTTCCTAACGGAGACTTCTTTCGACTATGGTTCAACCAAGTTCATCTCATGAATCCGAAGAAACCGCCATCAAGAGAGGAGAGAGTTTTGCATCTTAGAGTAGAAGGTTTGAAGAGGGGGTTAGAGAAAGAAACCGGGTGAGCGATGAGATAATGAGGAGATTTAGAGCCGCTTGTGAGGATCTTAGCCTAGAGATCCGAAAGCTTTCCCAACCAACCTTGGAAGTCCCTCCTAAAGATCCATCACTAATCTTTTCTCCATCACACATTGTAAAGGTAAATCCTAAACTTCCAATTTCTAATATTGAAGTTGTGGAGAGTCCAATTGCTAGGAAGAGATTGGATGTTTATGATGTTGTTTATGATGATAAAGTAGATTTAGATTCTCATTATGGGTCAATTATTAATGATGTTATGAATGAGAATGTGAGTTCATATATAGATGGGGAGGAAGGAGTGTTGATAGGTGAGGATGTTGGGGAAACCCATGTTGCAAGGGATGCTCCCCATGTGTTTGATAAAATACCCCTTAAGCATAACTTTACTTGTATGTGTGAGGAAAGTGGGGGTGTTATTCTTGAGGAAGAGGAGAGTGCCATTGGGCTTGTTAATCTCTTTGAGGAGAAGGATGAAATTGGTTTATGTATGGAGATTGATGGCTATCGGGATGGGAGAGATGTTGGTGGTTCTACCATGTTGGGTTGTAGAATGTCTTTTGAGTCAAACGGCTTGGCACGTGAATTAGTCGGCTTGAACTATGGGGAGAAGTGGAAGGGAACGAGAGGTCGTGGGAAAAGACGGATTGTGGATGAAGATGGAAGAGAAATTACGTATGAAGAAGATGACGAAGAGGAAATTGATGGTGATGGGAACCACTCCAATGTTGAGCGAGAACACGATGATGAACTTGATTATTATGAGAGTGAGTTCCAGAAGGGACTTAAGGAAAGTGGTGACGTGAGACCAACGTCCGAAGATGGAAAGTATGTGTCCTTTAATGGAGAACCACGGGGCATTCTACCTTTGGGGAAGATACCGCGTGACATTGCATGGGAGCCCGGAGATCTTATGCCACGTCTTCCTTATAGTAGCTTGAGCTTTAATGAAATGGATGAAGGGTATTTTGTGACGCATCTAGGAAGAAATAAGATTCCTAACACGTGCATATTAGGGATGAACCGAGTCTCCCACTTGGTAAATTCGGAACTTATTATTTTGTGCTTTATTGAAATATATGTGTTGGGGTATATGTTGTGCTTGTTGAGGGAACATCAACCCTATGAGGAGTCACGGAGAAGTAATCTTGTGGTGAAGAGAGTGAGCCTCATGGAGTATTTGGTGAATGGGGTTGACAAGTGTCGGCAGGATATTCCATTTGATGTGGGCAATGAGCGAAGGGAAGTTGTGACCAATGTCCAAGTTCGTGAGGTGGAGGTCAAGGAGGTCCGGGGTTGGTCGATTCAACATGTTGTGGGAGTGTGGAGGAGCCTCCAAGACATTATGAAGGATTGGTTTGACCAACTTCGCTGAGATATTACGTTTGATGTCGGTCGAAGATTAAAGCTAGTATCATGAGGATGAAACCCGGGGTGAGGCACTAGTTGAGATGTGGGGAACGGTTCAAGGAGAAGGAGAATCCAGCAATAGATGGAGTAGACGATTGCGTCCACCCATGGCATAGTCGGTACCTCTTAAGCAAACACAAAGCAATAAAATACGTATAAAGTTACAATCAAGACCACCCTTATCTCGGGCGTAACTAAGCAAATAATTAACCCAAGTACTTATTTAAATGTATAATATATCTCATATATTAGTTTAGGTTTGGGAAAGAAATTTTGTGCTTTGAAATGCCTTAAGACGAAAGACTCAATAACATGCGTGCTTATATCGTCCCGAATGCTTCAATTCAAAATTGGAAATACAAGACGAATGATATGTCGTATTTATACTAAGTTAGTTTGATATTTTGCGTATAAATTTGCCATGAGAAGTAAGTCTTTTCGGCTTAACTAATTTAAAAGGTAATACAGAGATATATGTTTTATTTTCATAAAGAGATTAGTTAGAGAATAAATTTAGTGAAATTTTGCTCGGCACTAGCAAAAGATTAAGTGTGGAGATTTGTTAAGCCCAAAATATATCTAAAATATCATCAATAATTACATCAATATTGCTACGAATTTATGCTATTTATAACTGTTTAGGAAGGTTTTCCTCTCGAATATGTTTCTTTCTTGTAAGGTACATACATATTTGGTAAAATCCAAATAGGAACGAAAAGAGCTCGAAAACAGAAGAAAAACCCTACAAAAGGAGTCGAAGACGACAGAAATTAATAACGCCAAATCGAGGACGCGAACGAAAGCAGAAGAGCCGAAAAACGTTCCGTGCCGCGACCGCGGCCCCCAAATTCACGGTCGCGACACGCGTTTCCCAGCTTTTCCTTCCTTCATTTGAAGACCAATTGATGCTCCCCCATTCTCGGTACGAGCAGGAGTTTTTAGAAGCCTAGTTACACACTTTCGTTTTCGACGAAACGCGATCGTTCGGGTGGATAAAGACGTCCTTTCGCAATGGATATGATCCTTCACAACGGACACGACACTTCAATTAAGACTCTTCAAAATCTATAAATAAAGAGTTGATGGAGAGTTGAAGATATGTAGAAAAAGAGATTAGTATAGAATTTATGCAGAATTCCGAGTCAAGTGATTCAGAAGTTAGATTTCGATTCTGTAAAAAGCAATATGTTGTACACACATTGTTTATTCAATAATAACAAGTTTAGTAGCATTTAGACATTGTTCCAGTTTAGTTTTCGTTTTGGTAGTAGACCGACCCAGTCTCTATTACGAAGATTCAGCGAGAAGATTGAGTAGAGGATCCGCCCCTGAGCCTGACAAACTCTAACGAAACCCAAGGAAAGGATTGACAACCCGTTCACTTGCAAGTCGCCGAATGTTTCCATGCTCCATGTTCTCTGTAAACTTGTATCAATTTATATTTCATCCAATAAAGTCCGTTCTATTCGATAGATTTTTATGCAGCACTTATGGTAACCAATCCACTAAAGTGACTGCTGGTGTTTTCATTAAAACGTATTTAATCCAAAATCTTTACAAGGAAACTTTGTTGAACACTTAGGCATATTATTATCTCGAAAGAGTTTTAATTTGATTAAGAGCAACTATCCCGAAAGGGTTTTGTCATGTTCAAAGCCAATTAATTAGAGGTTTCGTCATTTATTTCATCTTTATAATTCGTACAAAGTTTAAAGTTGTTTTCTTTGCTTAATGCAAACAAATACATCTGTTTACTTTTCTAAAAAGTACTAAACGTTCATATCTTGCAAATTCATTCTTAAACGTTCCCTATCATAAACCTAAAAGTAAATTTAACTGATTGTAAATAAGTTTTGTTAAAAAACGTTCCCTGTGGGATCGATATCTTTTATTACTACAAGCGTATACCGTGCACTTGCGGAAATCGCTCAACAAGTTTTTGGCGCCGTTGCCGGGGAACGCCAAAATTTTTGACAAAATTTTAAATTTTTCGTGTTTTATTACGAATCTAGGTTTATTCATACTTATTCAAACTTTTATATTTTATTTATTTTCAATTACTAACATATTTATTTTTCAAATTCTGTTTTGTAGGTAGTTTCGGTTCGTGTGAAATTTCAAGTTCATACGCAGTTCTCGAAGTTCAGGCACGTCACCAGATCCTATTGACCCAGAAATTGAAAGAACTCTTAAAAAGAACAAGAAAGAAAAGAAAAACAAAAACAAAACCCCAATAAAAACTAGAATTACCGAGCCAGAAGTTATGGCCACACTTATGGATTACGCTAGACCAGGAGTGGCCGGTGTAACAAACAGTATAGTTAGACCCCAAATTAATGCAAACCAATTTGAAATTAAGCCTGCGTTGCTTAATATGTTGCAAAATAACGTAACATTTTACGGGTTACCTAACGAAAATCCTAATACCCATTTGACAAAAATTTTAGAAATTTGTGACACTTTTAAAATACCGAATGTGACTGCAGAAGCAATCAATCTTCGCATTTTTCCTTTTACTTTGAAGGATCGAGCCAAAGAATGGTTAACTTCTATGCCAGCCGCAACATTTGAAACTTGGGAGCAATTAGCCCAAGCATTTTTATCAAAAAAATTTCCTTTAGCAAAAACCGCAAGAGTTATTAAAGAGTTAACATCTTTTTCTCAAAATGATAATGAAACTCTTTATAAGGCTTGGGAACGTTTTAAAGAACATTTTTTTTATGCCCACACCACCAATTATCCGCTGAACTTTTAATGCAAACATTTTATAATGGACTAAATCCTACAACTAGAGGTTCATTGGACGCTATGTCTGGAGGGTTATACATGAAGAAAACATCTGCCCAAGCAAGAGAGCTTTTGGAGGAAATGGCAATCAACAACAGTATGTGGCCCGCGGAATGTGGACACGTACCATTAGCGAAACCATCATCCTCAACTACTTCATCAGTTAAAGGTATAGTGAATCTTGATCCAGTAGCGATGCTGCAAGCCCAATTTTCTGCCTTATCGCACAAAATTGATAGGTTTATGGCACCGTGTGATTCTAATGGTAAGCCAATCCAAACGGATGTGGACTACGAAGGTATGAGAAAAAATTGAACAGGTAAACTTTGTCCAAGGGAAAAACCAAAATAATAACCCTTATTCCAATACATATAATCCTGGATGGAGAAATCATTCTAACTTTAACTGGAGAGATAATAATAATAATGCTAATGCCAATCAAAATCGTACTACTAATTATCAAAATCAATCAAGAGATACGATTAGCACTTTATCTTCTAAAATCGACAAATTTATTGATGCTATGAGCGGAAAAATAAGTAATCACGACGATGGTTTTAAACGGATCGAGAATAAATTCGATCAGCTTATTAAAAACCAATCATCTAGCATCCATAATTTGGAGATTCAAATTGGACAACTCGCTAAATCAATTCCATCCCGCAAAGAGGGAAGTCTTCCAAGCCATACGGAAGAAAATCCGAAAGAGCATGTTAAGGCTATTACTCTTTGTTCAGGGAAAAATTACTTAGGCCCGGAAATGCCCGGAAATTCGACCTTACCTGGAACTGATTTACCGAAGCCCAAAGAAGATACATTAAAACAAAAAGATACACCAATTGACTCTAGTACAAAAACTTTTGTACCCAAACCACCTTTTCCACACAAAGTCCGCAATAAGGACTATGACAAACAACTTTTAACATTTTTAGACAAACTTAAGAATTTGCATATTAATTTAACGTTTATGGATGCGATTACGCAAATTCCCAATTATGGTAAATTCCTCAAAGATTTAATTTCAAAGAAAATCAATTGGGAAGGAATTTCATCCATTTCACTAACTGAAGATTGTAGTTCAATTGTGTCAAGTAATTTTCCCACAAAACTCAAGGATCCCGGATGTTTTACCATTCCGTGTAAATTGGGAGATATTGAATTTCCCAGTTGTCTCTGTGATTTAGGAGCAAGCATTAACTTGATGCCTTTATCTATTTTTAATAAGTTAGGCTTAGAAGAAGACATCAAACGTACCAATATGGTTTTGCAATTAGCAGATCAAACCACTAAAAGACCATACGGTATAATTGATGATGTTTTAGTTAAAGTTGACAAATTTATTTTTCCTACCGATTTCGTTATTTTAGATTTTGCTTATGACGTAAATTGTCCGCTAATCTTTGGTAGACCGTTCATGAACACGGGACGTGCTCTAGTTGATGTGTCGGAAGGGAAGGTAGTTTTAAGAATAGGAGATGATAAGATCGAGTTTGATATGAATCAAGCGATGAGATATCCTATGGAGGATTTCGCTTGTATGAAACTTGATTTAATTGAAGAATGTGTAAATGACATTGTTCAAAAAGAAGAAATAATAGAACCTATAATGAGTGAGGAACTAGAAGATAAGGACCCAGAACCTTTGATTCGAGAAGATGGACCAGTTCCGCCTTCAATTATAGTTCCACCTAAATTAGAACTTAAAGAATTACCAAGTCATTTGAGGTACGCTTTCTTAGGCGAAGGCGATTCTCTACCTATAATTATCTCTAACAAATTAACACAAGTCCAAGAAGAGAAATTGAAAGAAGTTGTTAGAAATAGGATAGGAAGTATGGGTTAGCAAATTTCAGACTTAAAAGGTATTAATCCGAGCATTGTAATGCACAGAATTCACTTAGAAGAAGATAAGCCACCTAAAGCGGATAGGCAAAGACGCCTAAATCCGAATATGAAAGAAGTAGTAAAAAATGAGATTACTAAACTTCTGGACAATGGAATCATCTACCCTATTTCGGATAGTGAATGGGTTAGTCCAATCCATTGCGTACCTAAAAAGGGAGGCATAACAGTTGTAAGGAATGAAGAAGGTGAATTAATACCTACGCGAACCACCACTGGTTGGAGGGTTTGTATTATAGAAATCTAAATAAAGCAACTAGGAAAGATCATTTTCCTCTTCCTTTCATTGATCAAATGATCGAAAGGATAGCTGGTCATGCTTTCTACTGTTTTCTAGATGGTTACTCCGGATTCTTTTAAATATACATTTACCCGGATGACCAAGATAAAACAACCTTCACATGTCCTTACGGAACTTTTTTCATATAGGAGAATGCCCTTTGGTCTATGTAACGCACCTGCAACATTTCAACGTTGTATGACTGTGATTTTTAATGATTTCATTGAAGATATCATGGAAGTTTTTATGGACGATTTTTCAGTTTATGGAGATTCTTTTGATTCGTGCCTAGAAAACTTGGATAAAGTTTTGTCTAGGTGTGAATAAACAAATTTGGTATTAAACTGGGAAAAATGTCATTTCATGGTTGACGAAGGAATTATTTTAGGTCATAAAATATCTGAAAAATTAGAAGTAGATAGAGCAAAAACCTCAGTAATAGAGAAATTACCCCCTCCAACTACTGTTAAGGGAGTAAGATCATTTTTAGGACATACCGATTTTTACAGAAGATTTATTAAGAATTTTTCTGTAATTTTCAAACCACTCACTAATCTACTCATGAAAGATTCTACCTTTGATTTTAATGAGGATTGCGTTAAAGCTTTCGAAACATTAAAAACAGCTTTAGTCAGTGCACCTATTATTGCTAAACCCAATTGGGATTTACCATTTGAAATTATGTGTGATGCAAGTGACTTAGCTGTCGGATGTGTTTTAGGACAAAGGAAGGATAAGAAACTTCATGTCATTTATTATGCAAGTCACACACTTTCCGGTGCACAATTAAACTACACCACAACTGAGAAAGAAATGTTAGCTGTAGTTTTTGCATGTGATAAGTTTAGGTCATACTTGTTAGGTTCGAAAGTTATTATTTACACTGATCATGCAGCATTAAGATATTTATTTGCTAAAAAGGATGCAAAACCACATCTAATTAGATGGGTTTTATTGTTACAAGAATTTGATATAGAAATAAAAGACAAAAAGGGAGTAGAAAACCTTGTCGCCGATCATCTATCGAGACTTGAAGATGAGAACGGTCCCATAGGTGAAACTAACCATATACGAGATGATTTCCCTGATGAACATCTCTATCAAATGAAAAGCGTCATGTCACCATGGTATGCAGATATTGCTAATTATCTTGCAGCCAATATTGTTCCGGAAGGATTAAATTTCCAACAAAAGAAGAAATTTTTCTTCGACATTAAACAGTACTTCTGGGAAGATCCTTTTTTGTTCAAGACCTGTGGTGACGGGATAATTAGGAGATGCGTTGGTGAAAATGAATATGAATCCATAATGTCGGAATGCCATTCTAGCTCTTATGGAGGACATAATGGAGCTACCAAAACAGCAGGTAGAATATTTGAATGTGGTTTCTTTTGGCCTACGATGTTTAAAGACGTCCGTTCATTTTATTACTCGTTGTGATAAGTGCCAAAGAACAGAAAATCTAGGAAGAAAAGATGAGATGCCCCTCACAACCATATTAGAAGTTGAAATCTTCGATATGTGGGGAATATATTTCATGGGACCTTTTCCCCCTTCTTTTGGTAAAACTTACATATTAGTTGCCGTTGATTATGTTTCAAAGTGGGTTGAAGCAATTGCAACCCCGACGAGCGATTCTAAAGTTGTCATTAATTTTCTTGACGATATATTTTGTAGATTTGGTTGTCCAAGAGTCATCGTAAGTGATGGTGGTACTCATTTTATAAACCGAAGTTTTGAAACACTTATGAAAAAATACGGAGTACGCCACCGCGTATCAACGCCATACCATCCTCAGTCAAATGGTCAGGCGGAGATATCAAATAGAGAACTCAAATGGATTCTAGAGAAAACAGTTTCATCCTCAAGAAAAGATTGGTCTTGTAAACTAAATAATGCATTATGGGCATACCGTACTACATTTAAAACACCAATAGGAATGACTCCATACCGTTTAGTGTATGGGAAGGCATGTCCTTTGCCAGTCGAATTAGAAGATAAAGCCTATTGGGCTATTAGGGAACTTAACTTTGATTTACGACAAGCAGGTAAGAAACGTTTGCTCGACTTAAATGAGTTAGATGAGTTACGCCATCTATCTTACGAAAATGCAAAGATTTATAAAGAAAAAGTGAAAAAATGGCACGATGCCAAAATTAAAGTCAAACACTTTAATGTTGGGGATAAAGTGTTATTTAATTCACAACTTCGTTTATTTCCAGGAAAACTTAAGTCCAGATGGATATGACCATATTTAGTCGTCAAAACATTCAATTATGGTTCTTTAGAACTGGAAGGTCGTAACGGAATTCGTTTCAAAGTTAATGGTAATCGATGTAAAATCTATTACGAAAATATTTCACAAATAGAAATTCCGTTCGTAACAAGATTTTCTGACGTATAAATCACTCAGTTTTTCGATCACAGTTTATTTTGTTTTATTTCTTTTTATATTTTTGTTCATTTTATTTTATTTTATTTTATTTTATTTTTTTTCAAATGCCAATTTTTGTGATTAGATAACTTTATGTTATGATTTATATGCATAAAATATGTTTATTTCATGATTTTAGATTTAATTTAAGGAAATTAAAATGAAATTGAAGTTCTAGGCAATTCTCTGCCGAGAATTTGGAATTCTCTGCCGAGAATTCTATTTTTCAGACTTGTCCAAATAGGTTAGATTTTCTCTGAACTTACCGAGAATCATAAATTCTCTACCGTGAATTAGGACATAGCTTATGACGCCTGATTTCCGCAAGGAAATCAGCGGGTCATGACCGCGAATTCAGCATTCTCGGTCGCGACACGCGTAATTCCTGCACCTTTAAAGTCTGAAACATCCTAACCCTTTCGACAAACCTCTTGACAACTGAAACCTTAAGTTTCTTCGTTCCCGAAAGGTGTCATTTTATACCTCTTCATGATTAAAACAACACCTCCTTTCATCTAAAACTCTTATAAATTAGTCCTAGAGGATTCAAGTTCTGTTACAATTCTTTTCATCTTTATCAGACCTCTGATTTCTTCAAAACACTTTTTTTTTATTTAGTAACAGAAACCTTGTTTCCTTCAAACCAACAGCATGCCTACCAAATATAAACCTTCAAGGCACAATGCTGCCTCAAGCAATAAACGCCCAGACTTATCCAAGCGATATGGGGAGCCTTTTCCTATCTTCAATCACGATGAAGGTAGGCGTTATTGGAATCTCCGTTACAAATTCTTCACCGGAATGTTGTATATGGATGAATTTCTTAACAGCCAATTAGGCATTACTGATGACATGAGCCGCTATATGGAACGCCTAGGGTGGACAAAATTCGCCCAAATGCGATTTCCAATAATAAGCGACTGGATACTCGAATTCTTCTGTACCGTGCGTTTCACTAATAAACGACGAGTACGTCTCAGTTTTCGTCGAGAAGGCGAAATCTTTACTTTCGGCTATCCTGAGTTGCATGCTTGGTTTGATTTTCCCCCGAGGGATACAATCAAACGTCATTCTGGACGAGACATGACATCCTCGGACATTTGGAGAATGCTCACTGGTTTCTGGCGATTCAATTCAAAACTCGCCCATAATCACTCTTTTCGCTCCAACTCCATGCTGTATTTGCACAAATTCCTGTGTCATAGTTTATTCGAGCGCACATTCAGTAGTGTGGTCCGTGACTCTTTATGTCCTTGGAGATATATTCCAAGGAAATGCAGTAAATTCTTCAAAGATTCTGATGGAGGGTCTTGTCGCCGCTTCTCGATCCAAGGATAAGAAGATTGGGTTCGGCAATATAATCTGTGGAATAATTCTTGGTACAAAGGGTACCATTGATGTTCCTGGAGTGATGATGAATTCTTCCCGACAATTGACTATGAATTTCTCGAGCACGAAGGACTTGTAAAACGTGTCTTTCGAGCAGGGCCTCACTTTCTGTCTGCACCGGAACGTGAAACTTTCGTGCAGTTTCAAATTGATCGTATTAAGGCCAGAAATATCCCGCTTGATAGGGATGAGTATATAGAATAGTTTAGGTTTATAGTTATTTTTTCTTTTTGTAAATATTTGTGTGTTTTTGTATTATTTGGTTTCATTCTTTGTTTTTATAATTTTATTTTATTCAATAAAGTTCTATTTCATTTTAGTTCATTTATTAATTTTACAAAAGTTCGATTATGTTTTCTATTTCCTATATAATCATGGTTAAATCTATATAAAATTTATAATATTGAACAATCATGGTTTTCTTAATTAAAACATATATCCACACTAAATCCAATTTTCACAAACTTCATTCATTTAGTTTAAAACATTAATTCATTCAATTGATTAAATTCATATTATTAATATATATTTATATGCACTTATTATGCACTTAATATGATTCTCTTAACTTATATGCATCAATGACAATTTAAGTTTCATTAATTATTCATAAACCAATTTATTACACTTTAATTCAATTTCTTAAGGGTAAACCTTTGGTTTTCCTTGCAATTAATGTCATTTATTTTAGTTTTTAAGTGCAGGGACACCTTATATTAAGTTCAGGAACCAAATCATCAACAAAATTGCACAAACCATGTCAATAGGCACCCAAATAGGCCATTTTGACCAATTCTCTACCGAGAATTAATAATTCTCGGTATGAGCAGCAACAATGGACGAATTTTAGGGGCGAAATTCCCTAAAAATCGCGTGCCGCGGCCGCGGCTTTGCTATTCGCGGTCGCGACACGCGTGATATATGCCCTTTTGATTCCGATTTTGCTAATATTTTTGCCTATTCCTATTCCTATTCTACCTATACATTCACCTAATCACCCTATATAACCCTACCTCTTACACAAACCTCACATCACCTCTATTTTTACCCAATCCCTTACTCCAAACTCTTCCCCAAAAACCTACTTTTACTCTTCCCAATTTATTCACTCCAATTTCTATCCTCTTTTCTCTTTCAATCACTTCCAATTCAAACCCCCAAACTCATCTTCAAGCTTTACTCTTTCTCTCAATTCCTTTTTCTTCTTCTTCTTCTTCTTCTTCTTCTTCTCAAACCCTAAAACACACTAAACACCATTACCATGGTTAGGACTAAGCGTGTTGGTAACAAGCCCGCTGTTACGGAAGCTAATCGCCTTCGGGTTCAATGTGGAGCTTATTTCGACATCGCTTCGGAGGAGGAAGCCGTTCATTTCAAACATTTTTCACAAGCCGACCGCCAATTTGTGGATATGCACTTCTTAGACTTCCATTCGGTACGAACATTGGATTTCTCTACTCGAATTGATACTTTTATTGAGGCATTAGGTTGGCAAGAATTCGTTAATATGCGTTTTCCGCGTATTAATGAATATGTGGTGGAATTTTTGGTCACTTTGACCATGAACAAGAAGAAAACCTCAATCTCTTTTAGGAATAATGGTATCACATACACCATTGATTATGCAGCAATGGGAAACATTTTTGGTTTCCCTACTTCTAATTTTTATGATAAGCCTAAAGATTTTGATAATGATGCTGTTTGACAAACTCTTTCGGACCAAGTCTATTTTAATTCCAAAAACACTTCAAGCAAGCTGATTAAGGACAATTGTGTGTTCTTCTTTCACAAATTTTTGAGTTTCTCCTTGTTTGGTCGTGTGGAGAGTTCAAAGGTTCAGGTTCGGGATTTATATGTTTTGGATAGCTTATTTAAAGGTTTGAGGATTGATAGCATTGGCCTGATGTTCGATAATTTGTTCCATGCTTCGAGGGCTACTACCATTCAAATCCCTCTTTGTAATTTTATCACCGCTATTGTGTTGAGAGCTCGGGGTGAATTGGCTGATTTTGACATGTCCACCTACCGTGGGTATGTTCCACTTTTGGACATCTCGGCTCTTGAGCAGGCTCATTTATTGCTACCACAAGGTCCCCCCGTCTTTATTTCGTATGCCTCCCGTATTGCCCACCTTCGTGGCACTATGGGTGGTGGCGCTTCCAGTTCTCAATTTGCAGGTACCGAAGGCGGTGGAGAGGTGGTAGGCGCGGAAGATGAACCCCAGGCTCAACCACAACCCCAAGCACCTCAAGCGGATGATCCGGTGGATTTGCGGAGGATTTTGGACCAAATCAATTCCAACAATCGTCAAATGAACTTAAGAATTGATGATTTGGTAGAAAACAACATGATGATGAATGACAATCTCAACCTTTTGAGGCGTGAGCATAGATCGACTCGGCATCGGATGCTTTCCTTTTTCCGACGCCGCAATGTGGAGACTTCACCTACACCTCCGGATTCCCTGCCTCGAGCATAGGTTGTTTCATTTCCTTTTATTTTTATCTTGTTATATTTGGTACAATTTTAATTTTTCATATGTTTGGTACATTTTCTCTTTTTAATTTTATGTTGAATGTTTCATTTGCTACAATTTCACTCTTTGTTTCGTATGCCTTATTTCGTATTTATTTTTTTATGTTTTCTCCCTTATTTTTGCACCAATGAGGACATGGTCCAATTTAAGTGTGGGAGGAGATATACATATATCAATTTCTATACATATACGAAGAAATGCTACGAAATTATTATTTTGCAAAACGAATAAATGCAACGAATAATTTTTATACAAATTGCAACACATTTTCATATGTTCATAAATTAACCATAAGTTAATATGATTATTTGTTTAGGTTATCATTATTGTTAGAAATAATATTTCTATACGGGTAATATTTTACAAATTTTTCACAAATCTCCGATACGATTTTAAGTAAAATTGTCTCGAGTGAATGTATTTTAGTTTCAAAAATTCTTTATATTCAATCTCTATTTTATATCATGCAATTCATGATACAATAAATCTTATTTTAAGTTTTCAATTAGGTTTATAGGCATTAAATTGAACTAACAATTTTAGCTCGGTTTGATTTCGTCTTACATTAACACCAATTGAAGTTTTTAAGGAAACTTTAGCCATAATACATGTTGAATTTTAAGTCAATATAGGATGAATGTGCTATCTTTCTTTTTCCCAATTTACAATTCAATTTTATAATTCATATTAATTAATCAATTAGTTGAATTCTTAACTTTTGGCCACGATTGAGACCAACCTTATCATAATCGAGGTATGAAAGGGAAGAAAATTAAGTACCGTTTACTTTTGGCCACGGTTGCGACCACCCTTATCACACTCGAGGTATGGAAGGAACGTTTAAAAAAATAATAAGTGTGTATAAGTTTAAAGTAACGATTGCGTCCACCCATGGCATAGTCGGTACCTCTTAAGCAAACACAAAGCAATAAAATACGTATAAAGTTACGATCAAGACCACCCTTATCTCGGGCGTAACTAAGCAAATAATTAACCCAAGTACTTATTTAAATGTATAATATATCTCATATATTAGTTTAGGTTTGGGAAAGAAATTTTGTGCTTTGAAATGCCTTGAGACGAAAGACTCAATAACATGCGTGCTTATATCGTCCCGAATGCTTCAATTCAAAATTGGAAATACAAGACGAATGATATGTCGTATTTATACTAAGTTAGTTTGATATTTTGCGTATAAATTTGCCATGAGAAGTAAGTCTTTTCGGCTTAACTAATTTAAAAGGTAATACAGAGATATATGTTTTATTTTCATAAAGAGATTAGTTAGAGAATAAATTTAGTGAAATTTTGCTCGGTACTAGCAAAAGATTAAGTGTGGAGATTTGTTAAGCCCAAAATATACCTAAAATATCATCAATAATTACATCAATATTGCTACGATTTTATGCTATTTATAACTGTTTAGGAAGTTTTTACTCTCGAATATGTTTCTTTCTTGTAAGGTACATAAATATTTGGTAAAATCCAAATAGGAACGAAAAGAGCTCGAAAATAGAAGAAAAACCCTACAAAAGGAGTCGAAGACGACAGAAATTAATAACGCCAAATCGAGGATGCGAACGAAAGCAGAAGAGCTGAAAAACGTTCCGTGCCGCGACCGCGGCCCCCAAATTCACGGTCGCGACATGCGTTCCCCAGCTTTTCCTTCCTTCGTTTGAAGACCAATTGATGCTCCCCCATTCTCGATACGAGCAGGAGTTTTTAGAAGCCTAGTTACACACTTTCGTTTTCGACGAAACGCGATCGTTCGGGTGGATAAAGACGTCCTTTCGCAACGGACACGATCCTTCACAACGGACATGACACTTTAATCAAGACTCTTCAAAATCTATAAATAAAGAGTTGATGGAGAGTTGAAGATATGTAGAAAAAGAGATTAGTATAGAATTTATGCAGAAATTCCGAGTCAAGTGATTCAGAAGTTAGATTTCGATTCTGTAAAAAGCAATATGCTGTACACACATTGTTTATTCAATAATAACAAGTTTAGTAGCGTTTAGACATTATTCCAGTTTAGTTTTCGTTTTGGTAATAGACCGACCCAGTCTCTATTACGAAGATTCAGCGAGAAGATTGAGTAGAGGATCCGCCCCTGAGCTTGACAAACTCTAACGAAACCCAAGGAAAGGATTGACAACCCGTTCACTTGCAAGTCGTCGAATGTTTCCATGCTCCATGTTCTCTGTAAACTTGTATCAATTTATATTTCATCTAATAAAGTCCGTTCTATTCGATAGATTTTTATGCAGCACTTATGGTAACCAATCCACTAAAGTGACTGTTGGTGTTTTCATTAAAACGTATTTAATCCAAAATCTTTACAAGGAAACTTTGTTGAACACTTAGGCAAATTATTATCTCGAAAGAGTTTTAATTTGATTAAGGGCAACTATCCCGAAAGGGTTTTGTCATGTTCAAAGCCAATTAATTAGATGTTCCGTCATTTATTTCATCTTTATAATTCGTACAAAGTTTAAAGTTGTTTTCTTTGCTTAATGCAAACAAATACATCTGTTTACTTTTCTAAAAAGTACTAAACGTTCCTATCTTGCAAATTCATTCTTAAATCAGAATATTTTCTAACGTTTTCATACTCTATCTAATTCTCATTCTAGCAATTTCAAAACCAAAACCGATTAAACGATTTTTCCATATCATAAACCTAAAAGTAAATTTAACCGATTATAAATAAGTTTTGTTAAAAAACGTTCCCTGTGGGATCGATATCTTTTATTACTACAAGCGTATACCGTGCACTTGCGGAAATTGCTCAACAGTTAGTTTACGATTAAAACTAACACGTCCAAATCCGATCCGTATCAGTCATCTTCCGAACTACAACATCAACATCAGAGGGATTAGATGAGAGAAAAAGAGTGGGAAAATAATTTCCCACCAACTCCGTTATTTTATCATCCCCAACGAACCAATTTCCAGTTTCGTCTTGCAATTTCAGCAACATATTCATCTTCCTTCGAGTAGACGCCGTCGAATGAGAAAAGGTCGTATTCGCATTACCCCCCTTGCAACCATTCAACTCGAGAACATTTCTTCCACATAACCCCTTCCCGTAAAAGCAGCTCCCCCAACGCCTCAGATTCTAATTTGTCTTATAACCGAATCAGTACCCTAATCATTATGTAGTTTAACTATCTTCTCTCGCTTTTGCTTAACTTGCCTCCCAACGTGAACGAATTCATCCTTATTCCAACTCGCCAAAGCCTTAGCACACGATTTTAATTTCCTTTGAATATCTCCTCTATCATCACCCACACTTGTCTGAATAACATCCTTACAACTCCTTTCACGCAATCACAATGCCTCAAATTGAAACAATTAATCTTTTCATCCCTCTAGAATTCATATATAATCCTTCCATGTCAATTAGAATAGGACGATTATCGGAAGAAAGTTTCACCAAGTAAAACGCTCTTGTCTCATAAAACAATTGATCCCGGCTATCATCAGTAAAAAAAACGACAAGCCTCTCTATAATAAGATGTAATTCTTTAAATATTAATAAAATTAAGGATTATGAAAAATGTAAAACATTAATGCATGTTTAGAATTGTTTACAAATATGAGTATGACATATAAATTGAAAACCACTTTTTTTTTTTTTTAAGAAACTGAAAACGACTTTCATTAGCAAAATATAACGATTCCATGTGAATACTTAGCAAATTATAAACTGATTATACAAACTTAATTATAATTTTATTTCAGATCCACAATAATTGAGCTATAATTATTTCAATGGAGATCATAATTAAACTGGTAATAAGGAATCTGTAATTGTCTAAATATTGGTAATTTGAGGAAGAATAGACAGCATGGCACCATGTCTCAATGGACAACAAAATTTGAGGAGTAGTATATAATATGTTGGCTGGTTCCCTTTTTTCGATGCCCAAATCTCCACCACTCATAAATCAAGCACTTTCATGTTACTGCATTTATTGATTAATTTAAACTAAATTTACCAAGAGAAAATATATATGTATATAATTTATTTTCTTATTCTCTCTCACAGAAACTGAAAGAAAAAAAAAAGCATCATGATGTTGGAATTTTGTTGATTGATTAATTAATTAATTAATCATTCATCTTGTAATTTGATATATTAGATCATCGATCCATTATAATGGCATGTATTCTACTTCTGCATCTATTTAAATTTAAATAGAAAAGTTAATTATATGTTAAATTCGTTTTTGAAGAAATGTTAAATTTGGTTAAAAATGTATATTTTCATTTTATTTGCATTTACTATATCTGATAATTTGAAATCTTTTTTATATATATATTTTTTTTGAAGCAATTTTTATATATTTAATGTGGTTACGAAAAAATTAAAACAATATTTTGAATTGAAAAAAAAGTACTTTCACACACATAAAATGAATCCCATGCAGTTTTAAATCGAGTTTGATATTCACAATTAGATATCTTACCTGTTAGAGACCTAATATACGTAACAAGGATACCAAAATAATTTGCTCTATTAAAAATGAAAATTTTAACTGTTTTGGTTGTCTTCTATGAATAAAAATTGGTTTTTTTAAAAAAAAATATGTATAAACAATAAGTAAATTAAACGAGTTGGAGAGGCAAACTTACAAAGTCTGTAATGTATTTTTTAGGGTTTCGATATTTACAGTCCTTAGGGCTGTAAATAAAACCCAAAAATTGCTATTATTAGTGTTCATTTAGTTTTTCAATACATAAAATTTATTGATATTTAAATACTTAAATATTTAAAAACATATATTCATAATAGATTGTTATATTTCCAATACAAATAAATACTTATTTTAAAATTAAAATTCTCTTTTTTATTGTTATATGTGAATAATTAATGCTTAAATACAACCTTAAGTATATCATTTGCCTATTTTTTAATCTTTTCAAAAAAAATGAAATTTATCCAATCATTATATCCATGTGAGAATATCAAAGCATTAATTAAAATAGATTTTAGAAATTACTAATGTTACTCCCGAATTCAGTGCAAGGATGGCACGTGTGCAGGCAGAGTACAGAGAAGCAATGCAAAACTGGTTGATTCTTTTATGGAGAGCATCAAAATTAATGGCTGATCGAAATCCACACATATCCAACATCAAATCAACATTACCTTTAAAAATCACATTCACATAAACTCTAAAAATTAGAGATGACTTTATTTAATATATAAAGAGTCAACCAAGAGTCTTCACCCTGTCTTCGTATACAATTAATCTTTTCATTCCTTCCATGAAACTTCCTCAAAATGGAGTTGGCATGAATACATTTAGGGGTAGAGAGGCGTTTGAGCTTAAAGAATAAAAGTCTATAATAGGGTTCTAGTTGTTAGCAAATTGAATCTCCTTTTTTTTTATTAAGAGAGAAAATCACGTTTAAAGCCTACAAACAAAAACAACGGAGAATTCTAACAATCTAACATAAACTTTAGAGTTTGGACAAACTTATTCATTCTCTCTCTTAAGCTAAACACAGTGGAGCATGTTTAGCTTACTTTACTGACTTTGTGCATCCCCATCATACCTCTAAGTTCAACAAAAGCATCAGTACTGAGAGGTTTGATCATGATATATGTGACATGTTGGGTAAATTACATATATAATGTACAACATTTGCTCTCTTTCACATTTTGGGGTAAATTACACCAATGGTACCTGAATTATACCTCAGTTCACACTTTGGTACCTAGATTACGTTTTATCTCAAAAATATACCCTAATTATAAGTGACTGGACAATCACTATGCCATTTTCTCTTTCACATGACACAAGATACATGACAGACATTTGTTTTCGTGTCGTCTGAATATTTTTCGTGACAGTATTTTAACTGTATGTCATCTTAAGGCGAAATAAAAAATGCGCTTGATTCTCAGATGACATTACGATTACAGAATCCTGTCATCCAAAGAAAACGCGCGTTTTCGTTAAATTTGATGTGCTCAACAGATGACACTTCTAATAAATGAATGTCATTGTATGACGAAAACAAAAAACCGGCAAATGAAATTTCACCTATGCGGCCATACCAAATTTTAGGCGCTCTATATCATTTGACTGAAATTTCAGCTGATATATAAACCCTCTCTCAATCCCAAAACCCAGTTTTAGGTTATGCAAGCTTCATCCCTCTCATCCCTCTCATCCCTTTCTATCTCCATGGTTGATTTGAACATGCAATCACTGGGTGAGCTGGAAACACGGTACTGGTAAGCCATATTTTCTTCATTCCTAGATGTATCATTGTTCCTTACTCTTATCTTTTTCTCATCCGATTTACTTTTGTGTATGTCGATTTCAGTAGCTGGTATAAGGATCTTGTGATTTTCAGACCTATCATTGAAAGGTTTAGATCTCTCGCTTAGCTACACTGATTTTATTGTATTTAGATTCACTGCTGTAAAGCTTGGGTCTTTATCTTTTTTAATCTAGGGCAAGACAGTGCCTGATACAGTAAATGGTATGAACTCATATGTTTCCTTTTTATTTGAACACTATTTGCGGGGATAGTAAGAATGCTTCAGTACATGGGACGGCTGACTGAAGAGATTGTCAATCGGTTCATGCCTTTAGCATATGGGAAGATTTCTTTAACTTACTGAATATATATTAATGTTATGTTGGTTTGAACTGATTGGTCATGCTTTTAGAAGTGATTGTGTATGTTTGATGTACTGTTTTGGAACCTAAAACTCATTGATTTAGGAAACTAGCCTGATTTAGTATATATATTGTTATGTGGGTTTGAACTGAACGATTACATATATGTATGATGTTTTGGGTGATGATGAAATGATTGGTATGAACTGATTGGTTAGATATAACTGTTTAGGAAGCTAGGACTCATAGACTTTATGTATGAATGATCATTAAGCATGTGGCTGATTAGGCATACTCTAAAGGTTTGAATGTTCATTGAGATTGGCACTGCTCTTACACCTATGAGTTATACTGCTAGAAGTGATTGAGTATGTGTATGTGTATGAAACATGTTTATGTTTGATGTTCTGTTGATGCTTATGTTTGAGGTGCCTAATGAGTATGTGTACGATTGTTCATTTGGGCATGTAGCTTATTAATCATGCATCAAGTATTAGAGGAACATTGTAAAAGGGTCATTAAGCATGTGGGTGATTAGTCATACTCTAAAGCTTTGAATGTTCATTGAGATTGGCACTACTCTTACACCTATGAGTTATACTGCTAGAAGTGATTGAGTATGTGTATGTGTATGAAACATGTTTATGTTTGATGTTCTATTGATGCTTATGTTTGAGGTGCCTAATGAGTATGTGTACGATTGTTCATTTGGGCATGTAGCTTATTAATCATGCATCAAGTATTAGAGGAACATTGTAAAAGGGTCATTAAGCATGTGGGTGATTAGTCATACTCTAAAGCTTTGAATGTTCATTGAGATTGGCACTACTCTTACACCTATGAGTTATACTGCTAGAAGTGATTGAGTATGTGTATGTGTATGAAACATGTTTATGTTTGATGTTCTATTGATGCTTATGTTTGAGGTGCCTAATGAGTATGTGTACGATTGTTCATTTGGGCATGTAGCTTATTAATCATGCATCAAGTATTAGAGGAACATTGTAAAAGGGTCATTAAGCATGTGGGTGATTAGGCATACTCTAAAGCTTTGAATGTTCATTGAGATTGGCACTACTCTTACACCTATGAGTTATACTGCTAGAAGTGATTGAGTATGTGTATGTGTATGAAACATGTTTATGTTTGATGTTCTGTTGATGCTTATGTTTGAGGTGCCTAATGAGTATGTGTACGATTGTTCATTTGGACATGTAGCTTATTAATCATGAATCAAGTATTAGAGGAACATTGTAAAAGGGTCATTAAACATGTGGCTGATTAGGCATACTCTAAAGCTTTGAATGTTCATTGAGATTGGCACTACTTTTACACCTATAAGTTATACTACTAGAAGTGATTGAGTATGTGTATGTGTATGAAACATGTTTATGTTTGATGTTCTGTTGATGATTATGTTTGAGGTGCCTAATGAGTATGTGTACGAGGAACATTGTAAAAGGGTCATTGAGCATGTATGAAGCATGTATGAAGCATGTATTGATATGGCTTGTAAATGATAAGATATATCCATACTCTTTTTGAAATTGAACATGACCTATGATGATAAGTAAGGAATAAGTTGTCTTGAATAAGTTGTCTTGAATAACTTGTTATAGCATGTTAGGCATACTCTTAAAGCTGAAAATGTTATGAACTCAACTGGCTCATTTTTATTTGAAATGATAAGTAAGGATTCTGAATGCAATTCGTTTATGAAGCATGTATGAAGCATGTATTAAAGGGTAAATTTAGGCTAATTGCATGTACTGATATGACTTGCAAATGATCAGATATATTTTGATTAGATAGAATATACATATACATACGAACTGAATAACAAGCTATACATAAAAGGGTTATGTATGTGCATTGGCCATACTCTTACTATGTTCCTTTCCACTCGGTTTGATATCGTAACAACAACATTAAACATGGTGATAGGTTTATGATGCATTCAGCACAAACAGAGTCCCTTGTTTTAACAGCATCATAAACCTCATTACCAAGTTTAGAGTACCACGAGTACAACCCAAGTCGAAGGAGCATTGTAAAAGGGTCAGTTTAGTCTACTTGCACATACATACAAACTGAATAGCAAAGCTCTATGTTATATTACAAAAGGGGGGATGAGTGTTGCCTTTCGGTTGTAATTGACAGTCCAAAGTTCCTTAGCTGTTTTGACTAGTGAAAGGAAATTTGGAATTGGAATGAGAACCATATTTGGATATCACATTGCCTTTCAATTCTCCTTTCACTTAGCCAAGACAACTTAGGAGATTTGAACACCCTTCATATTCAGCACAAACAGAGTCCCTTGTGGTGACAGCATCATAACCCTCATTACCAAGTGGAAGGAGCATTATAAAAGGGTCAGTTTAGGAGCACAAAGCTCTACGTTATATATTACAAAAGGGGGGGAATTAAAGGTCCAAAGCTCCTTAACTATTTTGACTGAAGAAAGGAAATTTGGAATTGGAATGAGAACCACATTTGGAGCTCACATTGCCTTCCGATTCTCCTTTCTCTTAGCCAAGATAGTTTAGGAGATTTGGACACCCTCATATGCACTTTGCATACTCCTCACTACATATCCGGGCGATCCCCTCATACTCTTCCCTGTTGCTGCGGTATTGCTCAACAACTGCTTCTTGCCTAGGAAATGGCTCCTCACTGTGGGGTTATAGAAGTAGATCATATATGTGCCACAGACACTACAAAATGCATAGAATAATTAGAACAAAAATATGATGTTGTATGTTTATCAAATGAAATAGATAAATGGTTGCATTATACCGTGGCAGTGGAAAAGCGATGGTCATTAAGGATACGGGGAAGATGAATCAGCCCATAAGTATCCACGTTAGGATGATATATCCTATTCCGGAACCAAAACTGAGAATAAGAGGAGAGCTCTATTAGTGTATGTTTCATATAGGGGATTATATCTTACTAATCTGAGTTAATATTACTCTTGCAGGTCTGTTTGGGAAATCCGGATGGTATCTGATTCTGATTTCAAATACACCCCTTTCATATGGGGTGTATTGGGGGCCTTTCATTCTGATCGACCATTGGAAGAAGTTACCATCGAGAGGACCTATACGTTATCATCCAAGAAAAACCATTAGAAATACATAGAAGAAACCAAGAAGGGTTACAGAACAACTATGGATTCACATACGTACCATTGATGGCCAGAAGCCACTCTGGGTTCTCCATGTACAAGTTACCCAAGTCAGCAATTATTTCTCCTGGAGTTTCAACAAGGGGATCCATTATTGGTAAGTTTTCTGGCTGTTGAAGGTATGATTCTGAATTATGATGCATATATTTATAGTGATATGATTGTGGTAAGTGAAAGGCCGTGTTAGGGGAAGGGTCACGTAATTACTACTGAGTTTAGGGTTGTGTGTAATATTAATGGCCTGCTTGGCTTTTGCAGATAGCAAGACCTTTGGGATTATAGGCCTAATTATTACTCCAAGATATGGATTGACTTATGGAAGATATAGATTGACGTTAGGCACAAATGTATTGGTTATTATTTTGGTGTTTTAATTCAGAAATGTATTGATATGGATTGACGTTAGGCACAAATGCAAACATATTATGAGTATTGGTCTCCAATAAAATTAAAACCATTGACATACAGAATTTCATCTTCATATTTTAGAATGTTTCTGTATTCAGGTATAAAAACCAGAAATTCAAACGAAGAAGAAGGCATAAAGTGACATTTTAATTTTTAAAAATGTCATCTAAACAGGCTATAATGTCAGAAATTATTATACGAACTGTCATCTAAACAGGCTATTACGTCAGAAATTATTATACGAACTGTCATCTCAAATTAAATATGCCAATTTCCCACACGCTAACCTGACAGTTTTAATTGTAAAAATGTCATTTGATGACATTAAAGGTGACAGCAGTAATAAATAAGCTGCATCATAACAGGGTAAAATGACAGTAAGAAAATAGGCTAATGTCATGTGTGATGACGAAACATGACAGAACCTGACCGTCGTCTGAAGGTGCAATAGACGGCAGCGAGCCCCGTGACAGATTTATATCTCGCGGGACGACGGTTTTTAACCGTCGTCTGAAGAGGGTTTTGGCGTAGTGAATTTAAAAATTCTAACCGATAATAACCAGTAAATTTGAATTTGACTATTTATTTTGACTATTCATTTGGCTTTGTACTATTTGTTTCATTAAAAATTTGAGAAGTCTTATCTCTCTCCGTGTCCCTTTGGTTCTATCTCTCTCTTTTCCAAACTGTTTTTCTCCATTTCTCTTCCATTTTGTTTTGACATATTTTTTTATTTGGATGGTTTCCATTTCTCTCCAAGTCTCACAAATTTCTTACTTCTGTGTAAAAGCTATTGCCTAAGGGGTGTCTGAACCCAGCTATGTAAATCATCACTTTAATTTTCATCAATTTTCATATTCGGGATGGAGAGCTTCTTCCCTTCTCTCTCCCTCTCTCTTCCATTCCCACTCTTTCTCTCTAATTCTCACTCTCTCTCTCTCTCTTCGAAGTCATCGTACATCTAACACCATGGTCCTCAAGATTGAGATTTATCCTGGAAAGGGCATCATCATGCTGATTCCCAAGTTTTTATGAGAAGCCCCATTCAAGCTTTAATTTCTAAACACAATTCCATGAAGCATTCGAAGAAGGAGAAGGGGCAAGGGATAATTTCAATTTCAATTCTTTAATCTTTTATCTCTATCTCAGACGGTAGTCATGGATCAATCATCTAATCAAAATTTCTGACCAACCATATTGTACCCATTATCTGATCTGATCCGTGAAACTAAGTACCGATGCATTTGTCTAGTCTTCTCATTCTCAGTTCAAAGTCCAAACAAGCTTCAGTTTTTCCTTGTTGTAGGCAGAGGAGATGGAGGAGAGTTAACAGTAGTCGGAGATGGAGCATTAGTCGGAGGAGTAACAATACTCAATGGAGAAGGAGAAGAAACTAGTGGTTTCATAACTGGAAACGGAGTAGAAGCAGATACTGGTGGTGGTGTAAGTGGCGATCTAGTTGATGAAGTTACTGGAGCAGAAGACGGTGACTATGATTTTTAAGATGCAGATGAGGTCTTCTCAATGGCGTAAATGGGGTGAGGAAGAAGCCTTGAAAATAGGAGAGACAAAAACATAAAAAATAGAAGAGACATAAAAATTAGTCAAATCTTTAATTAAAAATGGTCAAAGTTCGCTTTGACTTGACAGTGACCGGCTAAATGTATTTAATTGTCCGGTTACTATTACTTGAGGTATATTTTTGTAACAAAATGTAATTCAGGTACCAAAGTGTGAACTAGGATATAATTCAGGTACCATTGGTGTAATTTACTCTCACATTTTGGTGTAAAACCCTCAATTTTGCACACAAAACTGTACAATATTTTGGTGTACATCTGGTATTTGTGATCGGTCAACGCAAAGTCAACACGCCACGTCATCAATTTAACATCTCTAAAAGTAAAAAATTACCACCTAATATGAAATTACTTTTATACCCTTTATCACATCCACCCTTTTCTATCTCCTTCATTTATTCTTTGCATCTCTTTCTAACTCTCCATTTCTCTCTCTAAAACTAGTTGCAGTCTCACTCATATCACTATCTTTCTCTTTCTCTCTCTAATTCCAAAAGGTTGTACAGTTTTGTGTGCAAAATTGAAGGTTGTATCCCAATGTGTGAAAGAGGACAAAAGTTGTACACAATGTATATAATTTACCCATGACATGTTCAATGCTTCCACAGTATAACAGTGCAATGGAACCTTCATTGACCAAATCTCTAAGAAAATGGTACTTGAATCTCCTTTGTTATTGAGAGAGAAAATCACATTTAAAGCCCACAAACAAAAACAAATTCAAACAATAATTTTTTTTCTAGTTCACGAAATTACCCATAGATAGGAAAAGTGAGATGTATATTCAAATGCGCTAACTAATTCCTATTAACTAGGTCTAGCTAATATAAACAACAGAGAATTTTACCAATCTAACAGAAACTTTAGAGTTTGGACAAGCTCATTCATTCTCTCCCTTAAGCTAAACACTCTAAAACATGTTTAGCTTACTTCACTGACTTCGTGCATCCCCATCATACCTATAAGTTCAACAAAGGCATTAGTGTTGAGAGGTTTGGTCATGATATATGTGACATGTTGGGTAAATTGCATATATGATGTGCAACCTTTGTCCTCTTTCACAATTTCGTGTATAACATTCAATTTTGCACAAAAAAATATACAAGATTTTGGTGTACACCCGACAATTGTGACCGGTCAACGCAAAATCAATACGAAGTCAACACGTCACGTCAGTAATTTGACCTCTTTAAAAGTAAAAAATTACCACTTAATATGAAATTACTTTTATACCCTTTATCGCATCCACTATTTTCTCTCTCCTTCATTTATTCTTTGCATCTCTCTCTAACTCTCTATTTCTCTCTCTAAAACCAATTACAGTCTCACTCATATCAATATCTCTCCCTTTCTCCCTCTAACTCCTCTTTCTAATTCCAAAAGGTTGTATAGTTGTGTGTGCAAAATTGAAGATTATACACCAAAGTGTGAAAGATGGCAAATGTTGTACATCATGTATGTAATTTACCTGTGACATGTTCAATGCTTCCACAGTATAATAGTGTGATGGAACCTTCATTGACCAAATCTCTAAGAAAATGGTACTTGACTTGAATATGTCCGTACCTGCCATGATTCACCATATTTTTCGACGGCTTTTATGGTGGATGTGTTTGTTGGTCCCATGTAACGTGATAGCATTAGTTCTAAGGGGGGGTTAGGAACTAATTAAACTTTTTATTAATTAATGCTGACTTAATTAAAGATTTTATGATTTAACTCAATTTCAGGTCAGCAAGGCTGAGTATGATGTGAGACAGCTTTAGACAGACACTAACTACAGTTGTTTCAATCGTGAGTTGGAAAGTAACACTTAAGTCAATTTCCAACTCAGTACTCGGATTATTCAGCTTTAGTGTGTACAAATTATTTTACCGAGTAATGTTAAGCAAGCAGCACATACATATATATATCAAGAGAAAGGGTTAGAAGTTACTCAGCAGACTTATCCTGGTTCGGCCTCTCCGCCTACGTCCAGTCCCCGGAATCCTTCCGAGCTTTTTCAATCCTCTACTGAGCTCTTTAAAGGTAGAGCACAAACCTTTTACAATAGCAACTGAGTATGCAAGAGTACCGTCCTCTATTCGTCTACTCAATCCTATCACTACCACTGAGCACTATAACCGAGTACTCAGCCTCTCTCTACCACTGAGTACTATAACCGAGTACTCAGCTTCTTAACCTTTTACAGATGATAAGATTTGTTCTCACTAAGTGAAGAACACTTTAGATGAATAAAATCACTCTAGACTTTTACACAAAGATAGGAGTTGGTGTAAGAGCTTGCTTTTTCTTTTCAGACAGCTTCTAATTTGGATTTTACAAGTGAATTGACTTGAAGAAGATTTGCTTGTCTGTCTTATGTGCTTGTATGCGTATATAGGATCCAAGTGATGAATTGGCCTTTTATAGTAATCTTGAGGCGCCAATGATTTGAATCCCGACATAGCCTTTGTGGGAAGACGGTCTTCATTCGTCATCACTTGGTCAGCAGTCAGTACTGCAGGCCAATCCTGTCTTCTATTTTCACCAGGAGCAAGGTTTGTCTTCTAACGCCAGGTTTGTCTTCTTGTGCCAAGTTTGTCTTTTAGTAATTTTATCAAATGGTCCATGCTTCTCAAAAAGGTCCTCCCAGCAGATTTTCGAGTCTTCTAAATTTTGCTCAGACCTTGTCTTCCAAGTTGACGGATCATTGATGCTGACCTGACGACCACGCAGCTTGACGTAGTGGCTTAGCCTTCAAGCTTTTTTGAAGAAGACATTTCTTTTCTTAAAGCTGAGTTGTGTTCTTACTCAGCTTCTGCTGTGTGACTTGCGTCTGCTAACTTTTGGCTTTCTTTTATAGATGTTCAATTCCTGTTCTTATTACTTAACTTACTCAACATTGAATAAACACATTAGTACAATTAAATCAAAGCACTTAAATTTAATTGTTTAATCATGAGATTAACTTAAATAATTTTGTCAAATCAAAATCATGTGGAAAGGTGTTTCAACAAACTCCCCGATTTTGATGTTGGCAAAAGTATTTAGTAAGGAACTCAGTGTTGAGCTCCCTCATTATAGTTAACCTTTTCTATTCTTCTGAGAATACTCCCCCGTAAGGGTTGGATCTACTGACTTAGTTCAACTCTAAACCTTATAAGATCTAATCGAGTGAAACTAAGGCTTGAATCCACTGACTCAGTTCAATTCTAAACCTTCTAAGATTTAATCGAAATGAGTCTAAGGTCAGCTTCAGAAGAAGGTCAATACTTTGAACATTTTTTCTTTACTCGGTTTTAATGCTTAGTTAAGTTCAGGATCAGAGTAAAGGTGAGTTGAGTATATTGATTGGGACTGAGTAGTTTTACTCAGTGGCCAAGTACTTGAGTAATTTTTATGTTCGCAAGTTCATTTTGTTCAATGAGTAATTATGTCAGCATATAGATAAACACAGCATATAAAACATCACATGTATATATATAGGAGATAGTATGAATAAGGATGCGTTTATATATATATATATATATATATATATATATATGTATATACTCAGTCCAACAAGAAACATGTCATATATAGAAACACAAGTTACAAGCTAAGACTATTGCTAGTTCTTTTTCTTGATGTTGACTTGAACTTGGTTAGCTTTGGGTTTGGTCTGCTGGCTAGGCTTGGCTGTTCTTTGTTGCTGAGTTTGGTTGCCCGGATTAGCAGAAGTTGAGCCAGGAGGCTTCTGCTGAGGTAGATTTTGAGTTCCTTGAGCTGGTTGTTTATCTTTCTCCCCAGTTTTGCCAGCATCACCAGGCTGAGGGGCAGAAGCATGGAACTGACCCCTCTGAACAGCACGAGTCAAAATAGTTGAATATTGTTGCATGTTACTCGTACTTTCTTTGAGACCACTGAAGACCTGCATGCCATCTGCCATACTGGATGCGGGGATCTTAATATGGGTGCTGAGCATACTGAGTAAAAACTCAAGTGACTTCCCAATCCAAGTAATGGAGTGGGTCACCCGTGCATACGACTGATGATACATCCTGAGCATGGAAGCATCATAGATATGACGCTGAGCGTTCAGATGTTGGACATGGTCAAGAGTCATTTTAGTGCAGAATAGGATGTCGTTGGTCTTCACCTGGTCAGTTTCCATTTCTTCTTTGCTCAGGTTGAGTAGGCATATAGCCTCACCAATTTGTTCAATGGAGCATTGAAAAGTGGAGGAGATAAGTTCACGAGCTCCGGTTAGCTCAG
The DNA here is from genome assembly GCF_963576675.1 of Euphorbia lathyris. Classification (NCBI taxonomy): domain Eukaryota; kingdom Viridiplantae; phylum Streptophyta; class Magnoliopsida; order Malpighiales; family Euphorbiaceae; genus Euphorbia; species Euphorbia lathyris. The sequence goes on from NC_088915.1 coordinate 62,793,920, forward strand.
TGGTCAGCTGGGTGAAATGCTGAGTGACTTCAGCAGAAGTTACGGATGATGAGTTTACAGCAGATAGGACATTTATTTTCTCTTCAATTGAGTCCATGTGATTTACCATCATTAGCTGAAGTTCCGCCAGCTTGACCATGAATTCCTGCTTGGGCTGCTGAGAGACTAAGGACGTCATAACATTCATCAGCTCCTTGAGACCTTTGAGTTCGGTCAGAAGTTGCGTAATGGATGGGAGTTGAGTGGACTCAGCAGGAGTGGACCCAGCAGCATCAGCTTGAGACTGATCAATTGCTTGTAGAAGCATATGGGCTGAATTGATGATTCGACGTCCTGACTCAGAGGCGTTGAGAAAGTTGTACGCATCATCTTCAGAATGGTTCTGCGAAGTCTCAGGGGCCATTTCTTTGTCAGCACCAGATGTTGGAGGATTTGGGTGATGTCCAGAAGTCGAGGTGCCGCCTTGGTTAGGAACGGCATGCTCATTATTTAGGCCAGCAGCAGGAGCTGACTGACTTACTAACTGCTCAGTAGGATTTGGAGTGGTTTGCCCAGCAGTAATATTTACCTGCTCAGAGTCAACTTGAGGCTAAATTGGGATAGTCGGTGGAGTCAGTTCAGAGTTGGCTTGAGCATGAGGATTTTCCTTTGCTAACTCGTTGTGTTGAGCAGCAGGAACTTCGATCACTTGCTCAGTGGAAGATGGAGCAGAGGTGTCGGCAGAAACTTGACCCTTAGGAATTGTTGGGTCGGCTTGTTCTTCAGGTTGAGAAACAGAGGCTTGTTTTTCCTTCACTTGACTTGGGGTGGGCTCAGAAATGTTGGTGAAGAAGTTGAATTCAAGTCCAGTCAAGTCAGTGATGGGGTCCCTTAGCGGAGCATCATCTAAGATGTCTATGAGGTTAGGCTTATGTGCCTTCCGCTTGAACCGTTTTTCAATGCTTCCCTTATGATTTTTGGTTGGAGGAGAAGGGACAGCAGAGATAGGTTCTAGGGACTCAAGAGAGGAGTTGAGTCCAAAGTCAGCATAAAGGTCCTCAACCTTGTTCACCAGCATGCTCAGCAGCAGCTGTGTTACTTGGCTCAGCAGGTTGCGTCTCGTCAGCTTCAGGCTGTTCCTTAGTGCAACCTTGCTCATCCTTCTGACTGTAAGGAGTCTTTTCCAAGTCGTTCCTGACTTCGCAGGAAATATGAATCCTTTGAGATGAAAAAGTCGAGTGGAGCACCATCCAACAGCGTCATCCTAGAGGTTTTCTTCCTCTTTAGAGGTTCCTCAAGTGTCTCCTCACTTTCTTCCTCAGGCTCAGCTCGCTTCTTCTGTCTTTCAGCTGACTCTGGTTTCTTTTGAGCTGGCTCAGCATGAGCAGCTTTCTTCTCCCTTACCATCAGCCTGATCTTCTTCCCAGTTTGATTAATGTCTTTGGCTATCGGTGTTGAGTATGGGCCAGCTTTCCTCTTTCTTTCCTTCTTGGATCGTTCAGCAGGTGCTTCTTCACCCATAGCTTTCTTTCCTTTCTTGGGTAGCTCAGTATGTGCTTCTTCAACCATAGCTTTCTCAGCAGGTTCTTCTTCAACCATAGTTTCCTTTCCTTTCTTAGGTTTGAAAGGAAGGCTGTGAGCTAACCCGAACAGTATTGCTGAGGTGATCTCAGTGCCTATTACATCTATTTCCCCTTTCAAGCTGGCCTTGTGATCCTGAAGAATTCTGGGGATGAGGGAACCCATCCTAAGAATCCCGGTGATGCATTGGAAAGCCCCAATAAGAAAGACGGGCATGTTGAGTGGTTGGAATTTGAGCATATGCCAGATGAGGCATTGCTCAAAGTTTGAGGCTAAGGAGGAGGAGTTGACCTTGGGAAAAAGATAGTTGGTCAGGATGTAGTGTGCTTGACTTTGAGGCTAACCCAAATTAGTACTAGAGACTTCACCAACGTGTTTCTTGGGTTTACAGAACTCAGCTTCGTAATCAACCCGTTTGTAATCATTTGTGCATCGTAGTTCAGAACCTTCTTCTTTCAGATCTAGCAGTATAGCGAGATAAGAAGGGGTGATGGTGATCTCCTTGTTCTTAACCTGAGTGATCATATAGTCATCATCATCGTCAGCTACTTTCAGGTTTGCGGAGAATTCCTTTACCAGTTATGGGTAGGTTGTTCCAGGAAGAGAGAAGAGGGTAGTCGATCCATTCTTTGAGATCCACTCGCAGAAGGGTTTCTCAGCTTCAAAAAAGCTTTTAGAGAACCATCGGGAGTGGAAGACATCGAGGTTCTTGGTACTGCTGAAGACTGGAAAGAATTTCCTTTCCTTGGGTTTCCTGTTCTTCTTCTCTTTCTTCTTCTTCGATGGAGTAGATCGGTCAGTTCGGGGGTTCTCACCAAGGATGCTGACCTTGTCCATAGGTTGGTCAAGCTGACCATGGGTTTGTTCTTGAGACTCTGAGGAAGTCCCTTGATATTCCTGCTCAGTTGGAGAGGGAGGATTTATATCTGAGCGGTTGTCATCGTATTGATCATTTGAGCGGTTCTAGGAATCGTCAGACATGGTGTTCTTAGGAAGTTCTAAAGAAATGCAGAGAATTTTGGGATTTGAGAGAGAGATCGAGTGCGAAATTATCAAGCGTGAAAGTGGATTAGTGAGAAATCGTTCACTATTTATAGCCAGAGCGTGTTGATCCAATAGGTCAGAATGGTGGTGAGTTCTTGAAGCATTCAACGACATTTAATTCTGACATTAATGACACATTCGGTGCATGGTTTTCTAATGATTACGCTTACGTCATGTATGTAATTTACCTGTGACATGTTCAATGCTTCCACAGTATAATAGTGTGATGGAACCTTCATTGACCAAATCTCTAAGAAAATGGTACTTGACTTGAATATGTCCGTACCTGCCATGATTCACCATATTTTTCGACGGCTTTTATGGTGGATGTGTTTGTTGGTCCCATGTAACGTGATAGTATTAGTTCTAAGGGGGGGTTAGGAACTAATTAAACTTTTTATTAATTAATGCTGACTTAATTAAAGATTTTATGATTTAACTCAATTTCAGGTCAGCAAGGCTGAGTATGATGTGAGACAGCTTTAGACAGACACTAACTAGAGCTGTTTCAATCGTGAGTTGGGAAGTAACACTTAAGTCAGTTTCCAACTCAGTACTCGGATTACTCAGCTTTAGTGTGTACAAATTATTTTACCGAGTAATGTTAAGTAAGCAGCGCATACATATATATATATATCAAGAGAAAGGGTTAGAAGTTACTCAATAGACTTATCCTGGTTCGGCCTCTCCGCCTACGTCCAGTCCCCGGAATCCTTCCGAGCTTTTTCAATCCTCTACTGAGCTCTTTAAAGGTAGAGCACAAACCTTTTACAATAGCAACTGAGTATGCAAGAGTACCGTCCTCTATTCGTCTACTCAATCCTATCACTACCACTGAGCACTATAACCGAGTACTCAGCCTCTCTCTACCACTGAGTACTATAACCGAGTACTCAGCTTCTTAACCTTTTACAGATGATACAAGATTTGTTCTCACTAAGTGAAGAACACTTTAGATGAATAAAATCACTCTAGACTTTTACACAAAGATAGGAGTTGGTGTAAGAGCTTGCTTTTTCTTTTCAGACAGCTTCTATTTTGGATTTTACAAGTGAATTGACTTGAAGAAGATTTGCTTGTCTGTCTTATGTGCTTGTATGCGTATATAGGATCCAAGTGATGAATTGGCCTTTTTATAGTAATCTTGAGGCGCCAATGATTTGAATCCCGACATAGCCGTTGTGGGAAAACGGCCTTCATTCGTCATCACTTGGTCAGCAGTCAGTACTGTAGGCCAATTCTGTCTTCTGTTTTCGCCTGGAGCCAGGTTTGTCTTCTTGTGCTAGGTTTGTCTTTTAGTAATTTTATCAAATGGTCCATGCTTCTCGAAAAGGTCTTCCCAACAGATTTCTGAGTCTTCTGAATTTTGCTCAGACATTGTCTTCCAAGTTGACGGATCATTGATGCTGACCTGACGACCACTCAGCTTGACGTAGTGGCTTAGCCTTCAAGATTTTCTGAAGAAGACATTTCTTTTCTTAAAGCTGAGTTGCGTTCTTACTCAGCTTCTGCTGTGTGACTTGCGTCTGCTGACTTTTGGCTTTCTTTTATAGATGTTCAATTCCTGTTCTTATTACTTAACTTACTCAACATTGAACAAACGCATTAGTACAATTAAATCAAAGAACTTAAATTTAATTATTTAATCATGAGATTAACTTAGATAATTTTATCAAATCAAAATCATGTGGAAAGGTGTTTCAACAGTGTTGTCACACATGATCTTGATATGCTCTTCTTCTTCTTCGTGTCCTAGTTGCTTTAGGATTCTCTCCATTCGTATTGCCTGACAAACGATGGTTGCAGAGGCCACATATTCAGCTTTTGTGGTAGACAATATCACAATTGGTTGTTTCTTTAAACTCGATGATATAACCACTATTGCTTTTACTATCTTCAATATCTTCAGCATCATCACTGTCGGGGAATGCTGAAAATTTGTTGGGTGTTCCATGCTTGTAGTAAATCCCATATCCTAATGTGCCATCTGTTAGGTTTTTATCATGCATTTTATGTTTAAAATCACATATTTGTATACAAAAATAGATCCCTTGGGATCTAGGATATATAGTATTTGATTAAGATTAGTGAAAAATTACTTTTCACTTTTGGTGGAGCAATCAGAGTCCTTGAACGAGGCACAAGAGTTGAAAAGTGAACCCCCTATATTTCGTCACTTGCTGAATAAGAACAACTGCCTGCAATCGTCGGAATCAATTCCACATACCCGGATTAACCAACCTTGGCCGAATCTGTAGTACATGGGGCGACTTATGCTTCTAGATGGAAGAACAATTTGCTTTTCTATTTCTAATAAGTATATTGTATAGGCTTAAAACTTAAGCTTAACCTTTTTAATAGTTTAGATGTTCAAGAGTTGTCTGACAGGGTGATCCACTTTCTCCTTAACTTTAACATGAAAAACTTAAAAATATTTAAAAAAAAACAAAAAAATCGAAAAACACGAAAAAAAAAAGAAAAAACGAAAAAGAAAAAGCCTGGGAAAAAATAAAATAGAAAAAATTGGGAAAATGTAAAAAAAAAAGTTACTACGCAAACAAAATGGACAAATAAAAATAAAGAAAACAAAATAAATGAGAAATATGAAAAACAACAACAAGAAAAATATTTTTCTCGGTTTTTTCTAATGAGTAATTAGGGGATCTATGAATATCGTTTTGATTCATTTAGCTAATTGGATTAAACGAGTTAACTCATCCCAATCCATTTGTTAAATGGATCATGTCGACTCGTTTATTAAATGAGTCTTGTCATTGTCGATCCAACCCGTTTATAACACACAAATATGTTTTTACACCCCTTAAATATGCATCAGACGTATAAATTGTAGTCTTAATTAGACTAAGGGAACGTTTATTGTGGGAGATTTCAAAAAAGGTAAGTGAAAGAGGAAATTTATTTCGTTTTGTTGTTTGTTTTATTAAAACAACCATTCATTTTTCCATTTTTTAATTTTAGGTAATCCACGAACCTTTCTAATCTCATTATGAACATTCTTGTAGTTTTCTGTTCCCTTTTCCATGTTTCTTTTTATAAGTTCATCTTTTCTATGCTTTATTTTGTAGAAGAAGAAGAATTGTTTCATTCATATGAAAAATCGTAAATCTCAACATAATTAGTAATTAAAAAATTACAATAAAAAAGTATGTGAGAGAAACTTAAATCTGTATTTTCAAACATAGATTAAGATAGAACAATAAGAGACATTGCTTGCAACTATATTTGGTGCAATAAGGAATCGAGTTTATCCTTTCTTTCTTTATTGTTTCTCTTTCTGAATTCTTTACTGTCATCTTTGTGCGAACCATTAACAGATGCTAGGAAGAGATTAGTCAAATTCCTCAATGTCGTCAACATCAACTTCATTCAATTATCCCGATCTGGCTATACTATTGAAGCGAACCAAATGCTCCCTAATATTAAACCCACATGTCTCTTGTCAAATAGGTGAGTTGGCCTTGTAATTAGGGACCTTTGAACAAGTGCATTATGGGCATTAATTATATTAAGTGACTTGAATTTATATTCTTTTTAAAAATGACCGGTTGTGGGTTTATAAAGGAACATCACTGTTCCCTTGCATGTGGCCTATGCCTTCTTCCTCTTCCCCCTTCTCCCTCCCTCTCTCATTCTCTTCCCCCATCTTCTTCAATTCCCCCTACATATATATACATACTCAAATTCCTCTAAAAAAAGTCAAGATTTTTATACTTTTCAAGAAAAAGAAACCCATTTGAACACAGTTTCTTGATTCAATTTCTTTTTATTTCTGATCAGAGACCAAACATGTCTGCACCTTCTTCTTCATCTTCATCTTCATCTTCTTCAAATTTTTGGTTGGGTTCTTATGAGAAACTTAAATTCTTCAGTCGGATAAGGAGGTTCTTGCAATCAAAAAGTGTACAAAAGAATAAGGTAAGAACAAAAGTGACGGTTGAGGAAAAAGAGGCTGTCGGAGCAGCCATGGATGAAGATGAAGATGATTGTTCTGTTGTGTTACAAAGATCAGTGAAGAAGCTTCACTTTGGAAACTGGGAAGAGAAGGAAGTTGCAGCTATGGAAATTGAAAGATTAGCTAAAGAAAATGTCAAAACAAGAAAATTCATGGCTGAGCTTGGTGTTATTCCGGTCTTAGTAGGGATGCTTGATTCCGATTTGTCTTCCCGCCGGCGACTGGCTGTTAAGGCTTTGATTGAGCTTGCTAATGGAACTTACACGTAAGTATTTAATTATAATAAAATATTAATTTGATACGTTAAATATTTCATGATCATTTTATATATTCTTTTTCCAAATTTTAGTTGGAGGGGGATTGGGATTTAGATGGTTTAATTCAAAATTCAACCAATAAAGTTTGCTTTTTTGGCAGTATCTGCGTGGTTTTTTTTAATCCTTTTTGTGTGCGTCACAAAGAGAAAATTAAGGGATGTATTGATGAATTTGGAGATAATTAAGGGATGTTATAGTATTAATAGTTTAATTAAGCAAGTTGTGATTAGTCAATAGGTGAATTATAAGTAGTTTGGCAGCCAAATATCTTTCATCTTAATTTTGATTATTTTGGAATCCAACTTTGTCCCGATTCTAAACAAAGAAAATATGATTTGTATTTTTTTGGTCATTTTTTCTAGAAATGTTGATTGTGGGTAGCATTAAAAGGTAGGGACATTGTGGGGGCATTAACAGTATATGAGTTTTAAGGAATAAAAGGGGACAGTCTCCACATGTTACTTGGGCTTCCATAATAGCCTGTGTTTCTCAGAGCACTTGTTGTTGTAATAACTTCCCTAAAATATCTTCATCAGATCACTGTTAAAAATACAAATTAAGATTGATTAGAAGATAGCTTTAATTAGAAGATAGTACTAATTTCAAGTTCAATTTCCAATGCATAATGTATCTTAATTAGGAGAAAGAGTACTTCATGTCAAAATTGGATGGCCATGAATGTAATTTACACAGATACATATCATAGTCGATAATAAATTATATATATATATATATCCATTTTCCGAAACTGCTTTTTGTCTTTCGATACTAAACTGGAGATAGAAAGTGTTTGATAAAATTTTGAAAAAACTACTTTTTGCAGAAAAAATAACTAATATCAAATAGTTGAAACAAGCATGCTTTTAGTCGTACGATTATTAGGAAAAAGTGTATTGAGTCTCACATATAAAACAATACAATTTTAAAGCTAACGGTTATTAATGGTGTAATTTCAAATTTCATTGAGCACCTAAAATGTTTGAGGTTAAAAGATAGACAAAACATGAAATTTGAAATTTTAAAATTAAAACTTGTATGTTTCCTTAATTAGATTTGAAATTGTACTATTTGATAAATGTTATACTTAAAATTACATTGTTTTAGGGTCTGCTTGTTTACCTATTTTTTCCATTTTGTTTGCCTTTTCACCTCATATTTGTCTTTTATAGTTGAAAAGTAGTTTACAAAAACACAAAAACCATGTTTTTTGGAAAATCAACCTTTTCTAACAGAAAACAGTATGTCAACTAAACGGGTTACGATGGAGCTAGTGGGGCTTCAACATTCACTAGTCGTCAGAAAATGTCAAAATTCTATAAAAACTGTGAACGTTGCTTTAATATTTTTTTAATGTAAAAATATTAAAAAAATATCAATTTAATACTCATAAATCATAATAAAACCTTCAAAATTTTGAACTGATGAAAATTGTGTATAAGGTTTTAATTTTTTTATATAAAAACACTTAAAAAATATCATATAAATCATGAAAGACCACTATAAACATTTTATATGAGTAAATTCTAAAATCCATCACTGTTGTTGATCATCATCATGGAATAAAACTAAATTTTTGGATTATCCCAAAATTATAGTAGTAGTATTTCTTTCATGTTGAGAAGAAGGTGCTCAAGGTTGTACCTTTAGGCAAGTGGGTATAAAGATAGAATTCCCAACAACTAGGACATGCCATTATCCTTTGAACCCCTCCAAAACAAAGTAGTATCATTAAATGGCTTTTAGTTCTAGTGGAGCTTATTCATATTTCTCCATCGGGTATCTGTTCTGTTACATTATTGTCTTTTTTCTCTTAAATTTATTCTCCTCCATCTTTATGATTTCGATCACAAAATATCTATTACATCATCACTACTGCTGCTGACATCACATTATTACAGTGCTTATTTACCACTAGTCTGAAGGGACAATGTTGTTGCTGAATCGACATTGTTGTCTTAAATTATTGATTAATGACAACTAATCAGATTTAGTATATTCGATTCCCTATGATTTTTATGCAATAAACTAGTCCATATGTTGACCTTCAGTACCTCTCAACTGCACAGATCTGAGTTCGAATCTCATTGACTTTCTTTCGCATGATTTTGTTTTTTTTATTTGTTTTGGTTGCATAATTATTTTATGGATGGACCTAATAAAACTACCTACCCCCACTTTGCTAGTCTTCCTAATAATGCCATACCTAGTTTTTATTAGTAATACATTATTTGGTACGAATTAGAGAGAGGTCAAAGAGAGAAAAACAGAGTTAAGAGAGGGGAGATGCTTGGAAAAAAATACTAAGATATAAGGTTTAATAAAAATAGGAGAGTCACACTTTTCTTAAAAGACGAGTTAAAAATTAGTGATGTGTCAGGTTGATCGGTTGTAATTTCCGACTATACACTTCAGTAGGAGATCACCTATAAAATTAGATACTTTGGTGTGCAAAAATGAAAGTTGTATATCAAAGGGTGAAACATGGTAAATATTATAAACCACCACATATGTAATTTATCCGGAAATAGTGGTGAATATAGGATTAGTCCGTTGGATCGGTCAATTCTATACGTGTGTGTAAAAAAAAATTGCTAAATCTAACTTGCTCAAATATTTTTTGGTATATATACAATTTATCATCTGAGTGGTCCAGAACCAATTTTTATGTACCACCATAAAACTTCTCAAAATTTAGACTACAAAAATAAGATTTAGTCGTTTTGAATAAAGTCAGAGAAATTTATTGTCTGTCATATATTAATTTGGATTTTTTTAATTAAATACAAACTTGATAAGTTAATTAACCACTACGAACCTTAATTTGTCGGAAACAGGGAGCCGAAACATCTACAATATATGGGTAGTTTTAACAACAGGGTGTCAGAAACCATTCATAATAGGGATAGTTCCGGCCAGATGGCCGGACTTCCTCCAGCCCCCTTGTCTCCCACTGCCCGGAAAAATGATTATACTTTTATGCCTATGTAAATAAGAATTTGTTTCTATAACTACATGTCCAACTTAATGTTTTAACATTTTTTGGTATTGGATTTTCTATTCAGGAACAAAGCACTAATGGTAGAAGCAGGAATATTCTCAAAACTACCCAACAACATTAAATCTGAAGAAGAATCAACAAGAACTGAATTTGCAGAACTAATCCTATCCTTATCTTCAATAGCAAACACTCAAAAATTCCCTCTCACCTCATCACAAATCCTTCCATTCCTCACAGAAATTCTTCAATCAAACTCAAGCATTGAAGCCAAACAATCATGTCTAACCACATTATACAACATCTCATCAGTCTTAGAAAATGCAGCAACTTTGGTCTCAAACTCAAATGGAGCACTAGTTCAAACCCTAATGACTCTTATATCACTAAAACACCTATCAGAGAAAGCACTTGCTACATTAGGCCATTTAGTTGTCACATTAATGGGGAAAAAAGCAATGGAAAACAACCCAATGGTGCCACAAAGTTTGATAGAGATATTAACATGGGAAGATAAGCCCAAATGTCAAGAATTATCAGCATATATATTGATGATCATGGCTTATCAGAGCTCTTCGCAGCGCGATAAAATGGCGAAATCCGGGATTGTGCCTGTGCTTCTTGAAGTTGCATTGTTAGGGAGTGAATTGGCTCAGAAGAGAGCGTTGAAGCTATTGCAATGGTTTAAAGATGAGAGGGAAACAAGGATGGGGCCTCATTCAGGGCCACAAACAGGAAGAGTGATAGCAATGGGGTCACCTATAAGTCCAAGAGCAAGTGAAGAGGGGAAGAAGATGATGAAAAGCTTGGTGAAGCAAAGTTTGTATAAGAATTTGGAGATGATAACAAGGAGAGCTAATAATGTTTCATCAGAAGAGAACTCAAGTTCTAAGCTTAAGTCTTTGGTTATTAGTACAAGTTCTAAGAGTTTGCCTTATTAAGTTTATGGACCATTGGGCATTTTTTTCAAGGTTCAATTGGGGTTTTTGACATATGTGTTTTAAGCAAATGGCATTGGCATTGGCATTGCATTTGGTATATTTGTTGTTGTTTTAGGAGAGAAATGAACTTCTTGTGGAGTAAAATGCATTTCTTGTGCAGCATAGCTAAGTGTACACATGTTGATCAATTTCAAATGAAAAATCTAGACTTTCATAATGATTCTCTATCATTTTTTGACATATTTGTATCAATTTTGTTATTCATGAAGTTTCAGAAATTTATTGAAGAGAGATAGAAGATTGATGTGGGAAAATCTGTGAATGATCTTCTAGGTGCAATTTAGATTCGTCATAAGACATAAAATGGGATTAAAAGAGGGGTCGAGGACCACCGACCAAGCTCTAATGCTTAAGTTAGTATATTTGAAAAGAAGATGTTGTAAAATAGAAAATTTTAAGCAAAGTGTATGTAATTTTAGCTTCATAATGAATTTTTCTTTTTATACAGGACGTCAGAAGCAATTCTCGTAGTTTGACAATTTATGTGCCATAATGAAGATTTATGACACGTTTTAGAATATCAATGGAGAAGGTATGCTAACAGGGTTGGTAACCTTTATTAGGTAAACGGTCATCTCGTGATTCTAGGCGTGGAAGCAGGAATTGACACATGTTGATCCTGAAACTCCTTCCTCATTAGTCCATGTGGCTATGAGTGTTACACTAGAGATAAGGCGTTCCCGTTAGTCCACATGCCAGACGTATTCTTTGCATGTTATCAGATATCCCTCTTTCAATCACTTAAAGTTTTTTAAGACTTAGGACTTAAGCGAACTCTCACTTGCGTCCAACAACACAAAAATACGCGAAGTTGTACGCTTTGGTTCGTGACGGGAACCAAAGGCTTTAAGGAGCTACGCATTCAAAATATGAAGAAGGTGTTTGGATGTTTGTCATAGTTTGTTTGTATGCCGAAGATGGATGTTGGATATGGCTCATAATATCCAAGGGGCTTATCCCGGAGCGGAGCTGAGAGGAGCGAGAGGAGCGGAGCGCATATTTGAGTAATTTTGTACCAAGTAGGGTTACACTATAAATACATGTAATCTGTATCTCTTTTACACAATCAATAAGAAATAGCTGCTCATCGCTCCAGGAGACGTAGGCAATTAAAAACTACCAAACTTTGTTAACAAATCATTATGTTCGATCTTTGCTTTATTATTCTGTTTTATTTAGCTTCATTATTCAACAATGGATATGTCATTTAGTGCATGTTTCTCATTTTCCTCAATCGAGAACGTGAAGAGTAGAAATGTGGAAATGTGGCTTTTGTCTTCCCAGACCCGTGATCTATTGTAGGCGCCTCTTAATTTTGATGGTGATCCCATTTTGATTCTTAACTTAGCATATTTGAAAAGAAGATGATATAAAATAGAAAATTAAGATTTTAGTAAAGTATATGTACCTTTAGCTGCATAACAGACTTTTCTATTCATATTTTGTCAGGAACAATCTTGGTAGTTTCGCAGTTTTGTTGAAACACCTTTCCACATGATTTTGATTTGACAAAATTATTTAAAGTGATGATAAAAATATTCTAATACATTAAATTTAAATGCTTTGATTTATTACACTAATGTGTTTGTTCAATGTTGAGTTTAATTGTGTATAAGACATTGAGATTAAAAAGCCCAAAGACCCATAAAGTGGAAGTCAAGCCCAAGTCAACACATCAATACCATTCGGCCTAAGAGTTCAAAACGAAGCCGTATCAACTAAAACGACGACTCAGTAAGAGAAGGATCGAGAAGCCTTCGTTGGCAAAAGCTTCAAGAAGAAGCTGCTGAGTTGGACGACAAAGCAGTCTGGACAGCGGCAGGAAAATGTTCAACTTCTAGACAAAGTATTTCTACTTTGGGAAAAGTTCAGAAGGCGCAGAAAGCTGTCTCGTGGACTTTTTCTTAAATGTCGAAACATTCTGCCAAAGACTGACGAAGACAGAAGATGCGTGAATCCTATTGGCCAACGACGCTGAGCACGCCCAGAGTGACAACGACAGGAAGCTGTTTCCCTCCAACGGTTATTTTGAAATTCGAAATGACCAGGTGCCTCAAGTGTCACTATATAAAGGCCATCCATTTGCTTCAATCGACACAGAACTTCAAGTTGTCGAAACGCTGACCAAATTCATACTCGAAGATTCTGTGAGAAAAGCAAAGCAAATACCTTACACCAATTTCCATATTATTTGTGTAAAAGTCTAGAGTGATTTCCAATCATCTAAAGTGTCTTAGCAATTATTGTTTAGGACAAACACTTTATCATTTCTAGAAGAATAGAAAGGAGAGGCTGAGTACTCGGTTATAGTACTCAGCGTAGATATAGGAGTGAGTAGAGGTATAGAGGAAGGTACTCTTGTTATACTCAGCTTCTATTTGTAAAAGGTTTCGTGCTCTACCTTTAAAGAGCTCAGTAGAGAATTCAAAAAGCTTGGAACGAGTTCCGGGGACTGGACGTAGGCGGATAGGCCGAACCAGGATAAGTCTGCTGAGTAATATCTTTCTAACCCTTAAACTCCTTTAATATATATTGCTTGCTATAAAACTGACTAAGTAAAGAACTCACGCTGAGTTAAGTCTACTAAGAAGCTGAGTTCAGGAATAGACTCTAAGTGCTATTTCCTAACTCAAGTAAAGAAGCAGACTTAGTCACAAGTTGACTAAGCTTGTGTCTTGAATCTACTTAGTGACGCTGTGTAAACCTTTTCATAGAAAAAGAAGTCAGCCTCAACGGATAAATTTTTAAATAGTTCCTATCCCCCCCCCTTGGAACTAACTTGTCACGTTATAAGGGACCAACAAGTTGTATCAAAGCTTAAAAGCTCACTGTGCAAGGTTTAACTACCTTGAGCTGATCCCCACTATGGCTGAGAACAACACTCGGTTTCTCCCAGGAAATCTGACAACTCAGATTTTACCTGAGGGTCTGTCCATAACTCGGCCTCCTCTATTCTTCGGGTCTAACTATACCTTTTGGAAGAATAGAATGAAAAATTTCATTCAGGCAACAAACATGAGCGCATGGCTATCTATAGTCCAAGGCCCATTTGTTCCTGTTGAAACTATTGATGGCCAAACGGTTGTCAAAGCTGAGACTAGATGGACAGAGGATGATCTCAAGAAGCTACAAAATCATGCTTCGGCTATAAACATGCTTCACTGTGCGTTAGATGCTGCAAAATACAACAAGATTTTAGGTTGTGAGTCAGCGCAGGAGATCTGGAAGAAGCTCGAGGTTACCTATGAAGGAACCAACAAGGTGAAGGAATCCAAAGTCAACCAGCACATGAGGTTGTACGAGCTGTTCGAAATGAATGATGATGAAGGAATCTCTGACATGAACGCAAGGTTCACAAACATCATCAACGAGCTCAAGAGACTTGGAAAGATCTTCACTGAGGAAGAGCAAGTCAAGAAGATTCTTAGGAGTCTTCCTAAAAGCTGGCAAGCAAAGAAAACTGCTGTTGAGGAAGCTCAAGACTTAACCACCTACAAGTATGATGAACTCATTGGCTCACTGCTGACCCATGAGATCTCAATGAAGAATTTCGAGGTGAAGGAAAAGTCTGAAGACAAGAAGCAAAAGTTTCTTGTCATGAAAGCTGACTCCACTGATGGGAGCTCAACAGACGATGAAGAAATGGCTATGTTCACTAGAAAGATGAAAAAGCTGTTCAAAAAGAATGACAAATATTCTAAGAAGCCTTACAAGAAGTTTGATAAGTACAAAGCTGACTCCAGCGACAGCAAGTACAAGAAGGACAGCTCAAAGCCCATTACATGCTTTGAATGTCATCAAACTGGCCATATTAAGTCAAGTTGTCCCTCGCTGAGGAAAGAAAGGAAGAACGGAAAGAAGGCAATGGTGGCAACCTAGAGTGATAGTGATGATTCATCATCATCTGAAGCTGATGCCACTGAGTCAGCAAAGATCTGCTTCATGGCAGATGAGCTTGCTGAGCCGTGTGTTTTTTAGCATGCTGACCCCTCCATTGCATCTGACGATGAGGAACACTCAACTGAGGTAATATCACTACCCTTGCTCAGAAATGAAATGGTTAATGCCCTGAGTGACCTCTACACACTTGTCAAAAAGTGTAATAAAAAAGGTTAGAGCACTCAGCAGGTGATGTGACGAGGTTGAGGAGGTCAAACTGAGTGACCTTCGATATATTCTCCAGGACACTTCGATTTTGCATAGTAATGTAGAAATCATGCAAAATTTTGTCACTGAGGTCCAATCAGATTCTAAGAAACTGAGGAAGGACGTCACATCAATTCAGAACCAACTTAAGGTTCCGAATAAAAGAAATAATCCTCTGAACACTGAGTACCGAAGTACTAGTCAGCAGAGATGGAATCCTCAGTGGAATGTCCAGTGTGACTTCTGTGGGAAGAAAGGACACACCACAAAGGTGTGCTGGCACGCTCGGCACTGGGGTGCTGACCAGTCAGTGAGACATCCTAAACGGAAGGTCAGCTGTGACTTCTGTGGAAAGAATGGACACACTGTCCAAGTGTGTCGTCATAAAATGAAATATGATGCTTTACCTGTTGAACCTAACAAGCAAGGACCCAAAAAGAATTGGGTACCTAAAAGCAACTAGCTATATTGCAGGTGAGCCTGAGGTGTGCTGAGAAGTCAAAGATGTGGTACATTGACAGCGCATGCTCGAGGCATATGACTGGTGATGAAACTCAGTTCATCACGTTTGTGCGTAAACGAGGAGGAAGTGTAATTTTTGGAGACAACAAGAAGGGTAAGATAGTAGGGTCAGGAACCATTGGTGGCAATCCTACTATTGAGTCAGTCTCCCTAGTCAGCGGACTCAAATATAACTTACTCAGCGTAGCTCAGCTATGTGACAATGGGAGAAAAGTTATATTTGATGACACTGGATGTAAAATATTCGAGGGTAAAACAAATGAGTTAATTTTAACTGCCCCTCGTATTGATAATGTCTTTATGCTGAACTTGGAAAAGAAGTTTTCAAAAACTGTATGCTTAGTGTCAAAGGAAGAAAATTCATGGTTATGGCACAAGAGACTTGGTCATGTAAGCATGGACCTCCTGGCCAAATTAGCAAGAAAGAAATTAGTTGAGGGTCTGCCAGAACTTAAATTTGAAAAAGATCAACTATACCACGCTTGCGAAGCTGGAAAACAAACCAAACAATCTTTTCATAGTAAAAACATTGTCTCAACTAAGCGTCCATTAGATTTACTACACTTGGATCTCTTCGGTCCAGTCCAGTCGCTGAGCTTGGGTGGAAGAAGATTTTCCTTGGTCATTGTAGATGACTTTTATCGGTACACTTGGATCATCTTGCTGAGTAGCAAGGATGAAACCTTTGAGACATTTTAAAATTTGGTAAGAAAACTTGAAAATGATAAAGACCTTAAGTTAGCTCACATCCGAAGTGATAATGGTGGAGAATTCAAGAACCAACAGTTTGTTGAATTCTGTGAAACCAACGGCATTGACCATAATTTCTCTGCTCCTAGAACGCCTAAACAAAATGGGGTTGTTGAAAGGAAAAACAGAACCTTGGTTGAAATAGTCAGGACAATGCTGAGTGAGCATAGGCTTCCAAGGTACTTTTGGGGAGAAGCTGTCAACATAGCGTGATATATTCTTAATAGGGCTCTTGTTAGACCTATACTAAAGAAAACCCCTACAAACTTTGGAAAGGACGAAAGCCCAACATTGGATACTTTCGTGCCTTTGGCTGTAAATGTTTTATCTTAAATACCAAAGATAGCCTAGCTAAGTTTGACTCAAAAGCTGATGAAGATATCTTTTTAGGCTACTCAACAAAAAACAAAGCATACAGAGTTTTCAATAAACGAACTCAAGTCTTAGAAGAGTCAGTACATGTTGAGTTTGATGAAACTAACCCTGCAGGTAGATACCAGCCGCTGACCGAGGATGACCCACACTCAGCACCCGCTGACCAAGAAACAGCCGCTGAGTCATTTCCTCAAGGGCTGACTAAAGGTAAAAGTGAAACTCAAATTACTTTCACTGACCAATCTACACCTGCAGAGATTGTTGAAACACAACCAGCGCAAGACATCAATCTACCAAAGGAGATTAGGATACCAAGAGGTCACTCAGAGAGTGCCATTCTTGATGCCGCTGAGAATACCCTGATGACGAGAAATCAACTCAGGAGATACCTCAGCAACGTAGCATTCGTCTCAATCCAGGAACCAAAGATTTTCGCTGAAGCTGAGTATGACGAATTCTGGATGAATGCAATGCAAGAAGAACTTGATCAGTTCAGACGAAATGAAGTATGGGATCTAGTGCCAAAACCAAGAAGCCAGAAGACCATAGGAACAAGATGGGTCTTCCGCAACAAGCTGGATGAACAAGGGAACGTGGTTAGAAACAAAGCAAGACTTGTAGCCCAGGGCTACAGTCAACAAGAAGGTATTGACTACGGTGAGACCTTTGCCCCAGTGGCAAGGCTAGAGGCTATTAGAATTTTATATGCATATGCAAGCTATATGAACTTTAAATTGTTCCAAATGGATGTTAAGAGTGCATTCCTTAATGGAGTTATAAACGAGGAAGTTTATGTTAATCAGCCTCCAGGGTTTGAGGATCCTAAATTCCCAAACCACGTTTATAAACTCAAAAAGGCTCTGTATGGCCTCAAGCAAGCACCACGTGCTTTGTATGAGAGGCTGACCAGTTTCCTGCTGACTAGAAATTATGTCAGAGGTAAAGCCGATACAACCTTATTCATTAAGAGGAAGGGTAAAGATATCCTGCTGGCTCAGATATATGTTGATGACATTATTTTTGGTGCCACTAACGAGTCAATGTGCAAGGAATTTAGCAAGCAGATGCAAACTGAGTTTGAAATGTCAATGATGGGAGAACTCAACTTCTTCCTTGGACTTCAAATCAAACAAGGGAAAAATGGCATCTTCATAAGTGAAACTAAGTACGCTAAGGAGATATTGAAGAAATATGAACTTGAAAATCGTAAGCCAATATCTACTCCAATGGGCACTGACACTGTCCTCTGCGCTGATGAGAATGGTAAGTCAGTAGACAGCAGATTGTACCAAGGTATGATTGGTTCTCTACTTTACTTAACTGCCAGTAGGCCGGACATTCAGTTCTCAGTATGTTATTGTGCTAGATATCAATCTAACCCTAAGGAATCTCATTACATAGCTATAAAAAGAATCCTTAGATATTTGCAAGGCTCAGTGAATGCAGGTTTGTGGTATCCCAATACTTTAGATTTCACACTTATTGGATACACTGACGCTGACTACGGACGAGACAAGCTTGAACGAAAAAGCACCTCAGGAGGATGCCACTTCCTTGGGAGCTGTCTTGTGTCCTGGTTCAGCAAGAAGCAGGCGTCGGTAGCCCTGTCAACCACTGAAGCTGAGTACATTGCTGCTGGAAGCTGTGTTGCTCAAGTCCTATGGATTAAGCAACAGCTTGAAGATTATGGAGTTCAGACTAAAACAATTGAAGTCAAATGTGACAACAAAAGTGCAATTGATCTATCAAAGAACCCAATCCAACACAGCAGGATGAAGCATGTCAGCATCAGACATCACTTCATTAGAGACCATGTACTCAAATGTGAGATCAAGCTGACCTATGTCCCAACGGATGAGCAGCTTGCTGATATCTTCACAAAGCCACTGGCTCGTGAGCAATTCAACATACTTAGAGAAGCCATTGGTATGTTTAATCCTCTTCAATAAATTCCAAGTATAGTATGCATGCTGAGTGAATTTCCATGTTGAATGATTTGTGTTATTACATGCTGAGTAGATAAATATATATGCTGAGTATTTACCTCAAGCTGAGCTTCTACGCATAAGATCTATTCCTTTGCATAACACTAACTACTCAGAATTTTAAACGCTTGAAATTCTTAACACTGAGTAAAGAGCCGTTGCAAACTTTAATGCAAAGCACGCGAATTAAATAGCCACCTAGGATGACGTATAGGCTATAATTAGAAAACACACGCGCCGTATGAGTCATAAATGCCAGAATATTTATCGATTGAGAATCTCGAGGTAAAACGAACAACCCAACGCCTTGGATTAACTCAACATCTCTATAAATAGTGGATGAATTCCCACTTTCATTTCTTTACACTTAGAAATCTTTGGCATTCATATTCTCTCTCTCGAATAGTTCCCAAACCTTCTAAAAACTTCTCTGAGAAAATGACTAAAATTTCTCTGAACATCTCTGGTGCCGGTCTCTCCCATAACCGCTCCGATGACAATCCCACTTCTCCTATTTAGCGTAATCCCACTGGAGCTACTACGCCGAGCAAGAAAGCTCAAGCTGTCCAAGCCACCTCTTCCAAAGGGAAACAGCAGCAAAAAGACAAGGGTAAGAAAGCAGTACAATGCAACTACACTCAGGTCTTAGAGAGTGTGAGGGGATGGAAGATTGACCACTCGTGATGGTTCTCACAAGGATTTATGGATGCCGAGCAGCCTTTCTGTGAGTGGATCAAGAACAATGGTTGGACCGAGCTGTTCTCAGTTTGGGATCCCACTTACCCTGAGTTGGTACGAGAATTCTACACCAACCTGAAAGTCTCCAATGACAACAGGAACTACCTAGCAACTCATGTTCGAGGAAAGAACATCTCCATTAACCCAGCATATCTAGCCTCACTGTTCAAGCTGAAAAATGAGGGAGCTATACTTCGTAAATCTGGTGACCATACCAAAACCGACTACGTTCAGACCTTCTGCAAACCTGAGGGTCATGTAGGTGAAATTTCAAGCACTTTCATGGGTCAACATCAAAAGATGGCCCATTACATACTGACAAATTTCCTCTACCCCAAAATCAACTGCACCAACTTCGAGCAGTGTTTCATATGGCACATGCTGACCTACACGCCGATAAATATGCATGTCTTCATCATCGGTGGGTTTCTACGAAGTACAGGAACCCTTAGGTTGGGCTCCTTCATCACTCGAATCCTCCAGGATCACAAAGTGGACACGGTTTCAGAAATCCAAGTTCATGGAACCGAAATTACAGCTGCTGCCCTATTTGGTTTGGCATATGACCTACCAATTGTGGCGAAGGAAGGAAAAGGGGAAGCTGTCCAGAACGCTGAGGGGGCAGTACCTAGAAAGGGCAGAACACAAAGAAAGAGGAAAGCTGTGCAAAGCACCTCAAAAGGAGCTGCCTCTACCCAAAAGAGGATCAAAGTTGTATGTAAAGGACCAAAGCCGCAAACTCAGCAAAGTCCAGGTGGATCTAGGTCAGCTGAGAAAAGACCTAGACAAGCTGAGCCTGAAACTGAAGACAGAGAGGTTGATGACCAACCATTAAGGAAGAAGAAGAAGCTCAACTTTGAGTTAAGACCTATTGAGGCCATGCCAACAGATATCGTCGTTCCTCCTAACTCACACTATGCACAGAGTCAAGGGATTGACGCTGAGCAACAGGCTGAGGAAGAACAAGATCAAGACCAATTGGGTGGTCAGTTTGATGAGGAAGAGTTGGATGACCAGTTAGAAGAAGAAGAACTGGATGATGATGTTGAAACACCTTTCCACAAGATTTTGATTTGACAAAATCATCCATGATTAAGAGGCAATTAAATTTAAATGCTTTGATTTAATTGTACTAATGTGTTTGTTCAATATTGAGTGCAAATATATATATAAAGTTAGACAAGAGTGGAACGGAACTCAGCATGAAAGAATAGAAGCTGAGTGAAGTAGAACTCAGCATCAGAAGCTTCCTTCAAAGTTACCAAAATGGAGCTGACTAAATTAGAAGACTTTCAGAATTGAATAAACAGAACGGAGCTGATTAAGAAGGAACTCAGCATGGAAGTTGAACATTCGAAGATAACGAATGAAGCTGAGTAACAGTCAGGACAGCATGAAAGATCCGTTCACTAAAGGACAAATTCTGCCAATCTTCTGCACCAATAATTGAAGCCTCGAAAATACACAGAAGACTAATTCCAAGAAACATGGGTCAATGGATTATTGGTAAAAGACAACTGGCACAAAAAGACAAGCCTGATGCAAGAAGACAAAACCTGACGCCTGAAGAAAACAGAGGAAGGGAATGGCGAAACAGACTGAAGCTGACCAGAAGCTGTCTGCTAAAAGAGCCGTTTTGGACTTAACGGCTAAATCATCTCAAATGATCCAATCTTCAGAAATTCATCTATAAAAGGACAATGATAGTTCTTGGATCATTTGTCGAAGTATCAAAAGAAAAATACAAGAGAGAAAATCTTGAAAGCACTCAAATACAAAAAGATCTTACACCAACTTTTCTATTCTCTGTGTAAATGCTAGATTGATTGTTTTGTAATCATCTAAGGTGTTCTTTAGTTGAAAAAGAACAAGTGTGTGATCAATAGGAATATTGAGAGTGTTGAGCTGAGTACTTGGTTGTAAGTATCCAGTGGTAGAAAAATCTAAGTGCTGGGTTGTAGTACTTAGTAGGAGCTGAGTAGACGAATAGAGGACGTACTCTTGCATACTCACTGCCTTGTAAAGGGTTTGTGCTCTACCTTGAAAGAGCTCAGTATTGGATTGAAAATCCCAGGAGGAACTGGGGACTGGACGTAGGCAGAGAGGCCGAACCAGGATAAGTCGTGCTGAGTAACTTCTAAACTCTTTCTCTCAATATATATATATATATATATATATATGTGCATGTGTTGCTTGTTGTATTTACTCAGCTTATAAATTGTTAAAACTGAAACTGAGTAAATCTGAGTGCTAAGTTGGAAGCTGACCTTTCAAGTGTCAATTCCCAACTCTCAAGTCAAGCAGTCTTAGTCAGCATAGAACTAAAACTGTCTGACTAATCAATCGTCCGTGCTGACCAACACGCTGAGTTATCAAACTCTTGAAATAACATTAAGTCAGCATAATTAAAAGCGAAAAAGTTACATTAGTTCCTAACCCCCCCCCCCTTGGAACTAATCACTAGGGACCAACAAGTGGTATTAGAGCCTAAGCTCACTACTCAAAGATCTAACAATCTTGAGCTGATCCCTAAAATGGGTGAGAATAGCACTCGTTTTCTCCCAGAAAACCAAACAACACAGATACTCCCTGAGGGATTATCAATCACTAGACCTCCCATATTCTTTGGGTCAAATTATACATTCTGGAAGAATAGGATGAAGAACTTTATACAAGCCACAAACATGAGTGCATGGCTTGCAATTGTTCAGGGTCCACATGTGCCATACAAAACTGTTAACAATGAGAAAATTGTTAAAAGTGAAGCTGAGTGGATAGAGGATGACCTCAGAAAATTACAAAATAATGCTTCGGCTATCAATATGCTTCACTATGCTCTAGATGCTGCAGAATACAATAAGATTTCAGGTTGTGAGTCAGCACAGGAGATCTGGAAAAAGCTGGAAGTAACTTATGAAGGCACCAGCAAGGTCAAGGAATCCAAAGTGAACCAACACATGCGATTGTATGAGCTGTTCGAGATGACTGACAATGAGGACATCTCAACAATGAATGCCAGGTTCACCAACATAATAAATGAGCTTAAAAGACTCGGTAAGAATTTCACTGAAGAAGAACAAGTGAAGAAGATCTTACGAAGTCTTCCCAAAAGCTGGCAAGCCAAGAAGACAGTTGTAGAGGAAGCTCAGGACCTGACCACATACAAATATGATGAGCTGATCGGTTCCTTGCTGACCCATGAAATCTCCATGAAAAACGTTGAAGCTAAAGAAAAATCTGAGGACAAGAAACAGAAATCACTAGTGATGAAAGCTGACTCCACAGAAGCTGAGTCAACTGATGATGAGGAAATGGCCATGTTTACTAGAAAAATGAAAAAGTTGTTCAGAAGAAATGAAAGAAATAGTAAGCGGCCATACAAGAGAGGAGACAGATATAAAGCTGAGTCCAGTGACACCAGATACAAAAAGGACAGCTCCAAGCCCGTCACATGTTATGAGTGCCATCAAACTAGGCATATTAAGTCAAGCTGTCCTAATCTGAAGAAAGATAAGAATGGAAGCAAAAAGGCAATGGTGGCCACGTGGAGTGACAGTGATGAGTCGACATCATCTGAAGCTGAGCAAAATGAAACAGCCAACATATGTTTCATGGCAGATGATGGAGCTGACCAATCTCAATCTGAGCAAGCTGACCTCTCTGGAGATTCTGAGCAGGAGGAAAACAACAATGAGGTAACATCCTTACTTTTGCTTAGAAACGAAATGGTAAATGCCCTGAGTGACTTATATACACTAACTAAGAAGTGTAACAAAAAGATTAAGGCCCTCAGCAGGCGCTGCGACGAGATTGAGGAGGTCAAGCTGAGTGACCTCCGATATCTCCTCCAGGACAACTCAGATTTACATACCAACATGCAAATCTTACATAAGTTTGTCACGGAGGTTCAAACTGAGTTAAAGAAACTTAGAAAGGATGTCACAACTTTACAGAACCAAATAAAAGGTTCAACTAAGAATAAACCCCATGCTGAGTACTCAGGTACTGGTCAGCATAAACAGTTTACTCAATGTAGCTGTTGTGGGAAGAAAGGACACACAAAAGCTGTGTGCTGGCATAACAAACAGACTGTCCAATGTGACTTCTGTGGTAAGAAAGGTCATACTACCAAGGTATGCTGGCATGCTCAGCACAACAATGCTGACCACACTCAACATCACCCTCAAAGGGTAACTATGTGTGGCTTTTGTGGTAAAAGTGGCCATACTACAAAAGTATGTCGTCACAAGTTAAAATATGACTTTGCACCTGTTTACACTAACAAGAAAGGACCCAAAAAGAATTGGGTACCTAAAAACGAATAGTTTAAATGCAGGTCAGCTTGACATGCGTGGAGAAATCAAAACTCTGGTATATAGACAGCGCATGCTCAAGACACATGACAGGTGATGAAACTCAGTTCATCACACTAGAGCTTAAACGAGGAGGTAGTGTAAGCTTTGGAGACAACAAGAAGGGCAAGATAGTTGGCTCAGGAACTATCGGAGGTAACCCTAAAATTGAGTCAGTCTCCTTAGTTAAAGGTCTCAAATATAATCTTCTAAGCGTAGCTCAGCTTTGCAAGAGTGGAAGGAAGGTTATATTTGATGATACTAAGTGTCAGATACTCGAGGGAAAAACAAATGATTTGATTTTAACTTCCCCTCGTGTAGAAAATGTTTACATGTTGAGTTTGGAAAAACAATTTTCAAAAAGTATATGCTTAGTGTCTAAAGAGGACAACTCCTGGTTATGGCATAGGAGACTTGGGCATGTCAGCATGGACCTCCTTGCCAAACTAGCTAGAAAGCAATTAGTTGAGGGATTACCCAAATTAAAATATGAAAAAGATCAATTATGTAATGCTTATCAGCAAGGTAAACAAATCAAAAAGTCTTTTCATAGCAAAAAGGTTGTCTCAACCAAAAGACCATTGGAATTACTACATTTGGATCTTTTTGGACCTATCCAGCCACTCAGCATGGGAGGTAAGAAATTTTCCTTAGTTATTGTGGATGATTTCTCTAGGTATACTTGGGTCATATTGCTGAGTAGCAAAGATGAGACATTTGAGATGTTTACCACATTAGTCAAAAAGATTGAAAATGACAAAGACCTAAGAGTAGCTCACATTAGAAGTGATAATGGTGGAGAATTCAAAAACCAATTGTTTGATGAATTTTGTGAAACTAATGGTATTGACCACAATTTCTCTGCCCCTAGAACTCCTCAACAGAATGGAGTTGTTGAAAGGAAGAATAGGACAATAGTAGAAATTGCTAGGACAATGCTGAGTGAAAATAGGCTTCCAAAGTATTTTTGGGGAGAAGCTGTCAATACAGCATGTTACATATTGAATAGGGCCTTGGTAAGACCCATATTAAAGAAAACTCCTTATGAACTTTGGAAAGGACGAAAGCCCAATATTGGATACTTTCGTGCCTTTGGGTGTAAATGTTTTATACTCAACACTAAGGATAATCTGGCAAAGTTTGATGCCAAAGCTGACGAAGCAATCTTTTTGGGATACTCAACAAACAGTAAAGCATATAGAATTTATAATAAAAGGACTCAGATTGTAGAAGAGTCAGTCCATGTAGATTTTGATGAAACTGACCCTACAGGAAGAACAACTCAACACACAGAGGAAGAACCCAACTCAGCTTCTGCTGACCAGAATGGACATGCTGAGTCACCAGCACAAGAACTGGCCAAAGGTAAAATCGAAACTGAAATTACCTTTGCTGACCAATCTGTCCCTGCAGAGATTGTAGAAACACATGTTCCAAACAACTCAACATTACCCAAGGAGATAAAAATTCCAAGAGGACATTCAGAAAAATCCATCCTTGATGATGCCAACAACAAAGTAATGACTAGAGACCAGCTTAGGAAATTCCTTAGCAATGTTGCTTTCGTATCAGTTCATGAACCAAAGAACTTTGCTGATGCTGAGCATGATGAGTATTGGATCAATGCTATGCAAGAAGAGCTTGACCAATTCACGAGAAACGAGGTATGGGATTTAGTACCTAAACCTAGGAATCAAAAATCCATAGGAACTAAGTGGGTTTTTAGAAACAAACTAGATGAGCATGGAAATGTAATCAGGAACAAAGCTCGACTTGTAGCCCAAGGCTATAGTCAGCAAGAGGGCATTGATTATGGTGAAACCTTTGCACCAGTTGCTAGGTTAGAAGTTATCCGTATATTGTGTGCATATGCTAGTTTCATGAATTTTAAATTGTATCAAATGGATGTTAAAAGTGCATTTCTTAATGGTTTTATAAACGAAGAGGTATATGTTAATCAACCTCCCGGTTTTGAAGATCCAAAATTTCCAAACCACGTTTATAAGCTCAAGAAGGCCTTATATGGCCTGAAGCAAGCTCCAAGAGCTTGGTATGAAAGGTTGACCAACTTTCTGCTGACCAGGAACTATGTCAGAGGAAAAGCTGACACAACCTTGTTCATTAAGAAAAAGGGTAAACATACCCTACTTGCACAAATCTATGTAGATGACATAATATTTGGTGCTACTAATGAATCCTTGTGTCAAGAGTTTAGCAAACAGATGCAGACTGAGTTCGAAATGTCTATGATGGGAGAACTCAGCTTCTTCCTTGGACTTCAGATCAAGCAAGGTAAGAATGGCATCTTCATTAGTCAGTCCAAGTACACCAAGGAGATGTTAAAGAAATTTGATATGAAAGATTGTAAACCCATATCAACCCCTATGGGTACTGATACTGTCCTATGCAAAGATGAGAAAAGTAAGTCAATAGATAGTAAACTTTATCGAGGTATGATAGGTTCCTTACTTTATCTCACTGCTAGTAGACCTGATATACAGTACTCAGTATTGTTGGTCCTTGGTAATTAGTTCCAAGGGGGGGTTAGGAACTAATATAACTTTTTCGCGTTTAATAATGCTGACTGAAAGTTATTTTGAGAGTTTATTAACTCAGCTTTTGGTCAGCTTGGTGAGATATGTTTCAAGACAGCTTTAGTCAGATGTTGACTAAAGTTATTTTCTTGTGAGTTGAAAATTGACACTCTTGGAGGTCAGCTTCTAACTCAGCACCACTTATTTACTCAAGGTCAGCTTTGGCAATTTATATGCTGACTAAATAGAGCAAACAACACATGCAATATGAGAGAGAGTTTAGAAATTACTCAGTATCACTTATCCTGGTTCGGCCTTTCTGCCTAAGTCCAGTCCCCAGAGTCCTCCGGGCTTTTTGAATCCAATACTAAGCTCTTTAACGGTAGAGCACAAACCAATTACAAGGCAGTTGAATATGCAAGAGTACCTTCCTCTATTCGTCTACTCAACTCCTACTAAGTGCTACAACCCAGCACCTAGATTTCTCTACCACTGAATGCTTACAACCAAGCACTCAGCTTAACACTCTCAATATTCCTATTTGGTATAGTTTAAAATTCATAAAGCTAGCATAGGCACACAATATACGTATAGCTTCTAGCCTAGCAACTGGTGCAAACGTTTCTCCATAGTCTATACCCTCTTGCTGACTATAGCCTTGGGCTACAAGTCGAGCTTTGTTTCTAATTACATTTCCATGCTCATCGAGTTTATTTCTAAAGACCCACTTGGTTCCTATAGGTTTTTGATTTCTAGGTCTAGGTACTAGATCCCATACCTCATTTCTGGCGAATTGGTCAAGTTCTTCTTGCATGGCATTTATCCAATATTCATCTTGCTCAGCATCAGCAAAATTCTTTGGCTCAAGCATTGAGACGAAGGCAACATTGCTAAGGTATTTTCTAAGCTGATCTCTGGTCATCAACTTGTTGTTGGCAGCATCAAGAATGGCCTGTTCTGTATGTCCTCTTGGGATCTTTATTTCCTTGGGTAATGTTGAGTTGTTTGGAAGAGGTGTTTCTACAATCTCTACAGGAATAGATTGGTCAGCAAATGATATTTCAATTTCTTGCTTACCTTGGGCCAGCTTCTGTATAGATGACACAGAGGCTTCTGGTTGATCAGCGGAAGCTGAGCTTGGTTCATCTTCTTCAAGCTGAGCTGACTTACCTGTAGGGTCAGTTTCATCGAACTCAACATGTACAGACTCTTCTACAACCTGAGTTCTTTTATTAAATACTCTATATGCTTTACTGTTTATTGAGTACCCTAAAAAGATCGCTTCGTCAGCTTTAGCATCAAATTTTGCGAGGCTGTCTTTTGTATTGAGTATAAAACATTTACACCCAAAGGCACGAAAGTGTCCAATATTGGGCTTTCGTCCTTTCCAAAGCTCATATGGAGTTTTCTTAAGTATAGGTCTAACTAGAGCCCTATTTAGTATGTAACATGCTGTGTGAACAGCTTCACCCCAGAAGTACTTTGGAAGCCTATTTTCACTCAACATTGTCCTAGCTATTTCGACAATGGTTCTATTTTTCCTTTCAACAACCCCATTTTGTTGAGGTGTTCTAGGAGCGGAGAAGTTGTGATCAATACCACTGGTTTTACAGAATTCATCAAGCTGTTGGTTTTTGAATTCTCCACCATTGTCGCTTCTAATGTGAGCTACTCTTAGGTCTTTGTCATTTTCAAGCTTTTTAATCAGTGTGGTAAACATCTCAAAAGTTTCATCCTTGCTACTCAGCAAGATGATCCAAGTGTACCGAGAGAAATCATCTACAATAACCAAGGAAAATTTCTTACCTCCCAAGCTGAGTGGCTGGATAGGTTCGAAAAGATCCAAGTGTAGTAATTCCAATGGTCTTTTGGTCGAGACTATATTTTTTATATGAAATGACTTTTTAGTTTGTTTGCCTTGCTGACAAGCTTTACACAGTTGATCTTTTTCAAACTTTAATTTGGGTAATCCCTCAACTAATTGCTTTCTAGCTAATTTGGCAAGAAGATCCATGCTGACATGCCCAAGTCTTCTATGCCATAGCCAGGAGTTGTCTTCTTTAGACACTAAGCATATGTTTTTAGAAAACTGTTTTTCTAAGTTTAACATGTATACATTTTCTACGCGAGGGGCAGTTAAAATCAATTCATTTGTATTTCCCTCGAGTATTTGACACTTAGTATCATCAAATACAACCTTTCTGCCACTCTTGCAAAGCTGAGCTACACTCAGCAGATTGTATTTGAGACCTTTAACTAAGGAGACAGACTCAATGGTTGGGTTACCTCCGATAGTACCTGAGCCGACTATCTTACCCTTCTTATTGTCTCCAAAGCTTACGCTTCCACCTCGTTTAAGCTCTAGTGTGATGAGCTGAGTTTCATCACCTGTCATATGCCTTGAGCATGCGCTGTCTATATACCATGGTTTTGACTTCTCCACGCATGTCAAGCTGACCTGCAGTTTAAACTGTTCATTTTTAGGTACCCAATTCCTTTTGGGTCCTTTCTTATTAGTATAAACATGTGCAAAATCATATTTTAACTTATGACGGCATACTTTTATGGTGTGGCCTGGCTTACCACAGAAATCACAAAATGGTACCCCTTGAGGGTTGAACTGAGCATGGTCAGCATTGTTGTGTTGAGCATGCCAACATACTTTTGTGGTATGCCCTTTTCTTCCGCAGAATTCACATTGGACAATCCGCTTGTTATGCCAACACACATCCCTTGCGTGCCCCCTTTTTCCACAGCATTCACATAGGGTGAATTGCTTACGCTGACTAGTACTTGCGTACTCAGCATGGGGTTTATTCTTACTTGAGCCTTTTACTTGGCTTTGTAACGTTGTGACATCCTTTCTAAGTTTATTTGACTCAGTTTGAACCTCCGTGACAAACTCATGTATGATTTGCATGTTGGTATGTAAGTCAGAGTTGTCCTGGAGGAGATATCGGAGGTCACTCAGCTTGACCTCTTCAATCTCGTCACACCGCCTGCTGAGTGATTTAATCTTTTTGTTACACTTCTTAGTTAGTGTATATAAGTCACTCAGGGCATTTACCATTTCATTTCTAAGCAAAAGTAGGGATGTTACCTCATTGTTATTTTCCTCCTGCTCGGAATCTCCAGAGAGGTCAGCTTGCTCAGATTGGGATTGGTCAGATCCATCATCTGCCAAGAAACATATGTTGGCTGTTTCATTTTGCTCAGCTTCAGATGATGTTGACACATCACTATCACTCCATGTGGCTACCATAACCTTTTTGCTCCCCTTCTTCTCTTTCTTGAGGTTGGGACAGCTTGACTTGATGTGCCCAGTTTGATGACACTCAAAACATGTGACAGATTTCGAGCTGTCCTTCTTGTACTTGTCACTTCACTCGGCCTTATACTTGTCATTTCTTCTAAATGACCTTTTGCCGTTTCTATCATTTCTCCTGAACAGCTTCTTCATCTTTCTGGTGAACATGGCCATTTCCTCATCATCAGTTGACTCAGCTTCAGTCGAGTCAGCTTTCATGACAAGAGATTTTTGTTTCTTATCTTCTGATTTTTCTTTTTCTTTGGCTTCAAAGTTTTTCATAGAGATTTCATGGGTCAGCAGGGATCCGATCAGCTCATCATATTTATAGGTAGTCAAGTCTTGGGCTTCTTCTACAGCTGTTTTCTTTGCTTGCCAACTATTAGGCAGACTTCTCAGGATTTTCTTCACCTGTTCTTCTTCAGTGAAGTTCTTTCCAAGCCTTTTTAGCTCGTTTATAATGTTTGTGAACCTTGCGTTCATTTCTGAGATGTCTTCATTCTCATTCATCTCAAACAGCTCGTAGAGTCTCATATGTTGATTGACTTTAGACTCCTTAACTTTGCTTGTGCCTTCATAGGTTACTTCAAGCTTCTTCCAAATCTCCTGTGCTGACTCACAACCTGAAATCTTATTGTATTCTGCAGCATCTAACGCATAGTGAAGCATATTTATAGCCGAAGCATTATTTTGTAATTTTCTGAGGTCATCCTCTGTCCACTCAGCCTCACTTTTAACAATTTTCTCATTGTTAACAGTTTTGTATGGCACATGTGGACCTTGAACAATTACAAGCCATGCACTCATGTTTGTGGCTTGTATAAAGTTCATCATCCTATTCTTCCAGAATGTATAGTTTGACCCAAAGAATAGGGGAGGTCTGGTGATTGATAATCCCTCTGGGAGTATCTGTGTTGTTTGTTTTCCTGGAAGAAACCGAGTGTTATTCTCACCCATTTTAAGGGATCAGCTCAAGATTGTTAGATCTTTGAGTAGAGAGCTTAGGCTCTGATACCACTTGTTGGTCCCTGGTAATTAGTTCCAAGGGGGGGTTAGGAACTAATATAACTTTTTCACGTTTAATAATGCTGACTGAAAGTTATTTTGAGAGTTTATTAACTCGGCTTTTGGTCAGCTTGGTGAGATATGTTTCAAGACAGCTTTAGTCAGATGTTGACTAAAGTTGTTTTCTTGTGAGTTGAGAATTGACACTCTTGGAGGTCAGCTTCTAACTCAGCACCACTTATTTACTCAAGGTCAGCTTTGGCAATTTATATGCTGACTAAATAGAGCAAACAACACATGCAATATGAGAGAGAGTTTAGAAATTACTCAGTATCACTTATCCTGGTTTGGCCTTTCTGCCTACGTCCAGTCCCCAGAGTCCTCCGGGCTTTTTGAATCCAATACTGAGCTCTTTAACGGTAGATCACAAACCAATTACAAGGCAGTTGAATATGCAAGAGTACCTTCCTCTATTCGTCTACTCAACTCCTACTAAGTGCTACAACCCAGCACCTAGATTTCTCTACCACTGAATGCTTACAACCAAGCACTCGGCTTAACACTCTCAATATTCCTATTGATCACAGACTTGTTCTTTTTCAACTAAAGAACACTTTAGATGATTACAAAATAATCAATCTAGCATTTACACAGAGAATAGAAAAGTTCGTGTAAGATCTTTTTGTATTTGAGTGCTTTCAAGATTTTCTCTCTTTTTATTTTTCTCTTGATGCTTCAGTGATTATCCAAGGTTCTTCATTGTCCTTTTATAGAATGAAAACTGCAGATTTGGATCGTTTGAATTGTTGTTACCGTTAACACCAAAACGGCTCTTTTGGGGGACAAATTCTGGTCAGCTTCAGTCTGTTCCGCCATTCCCTTCCTCTGTTTTCTTCAGGCGTCAGGTTTTGTCTTATTGCACCAGACTTGTCTTTTTGCGCCAGTTGTCTTTTACCAATAATCCAATGTCCCATGTTTCTTGGAATTAGTCTTTTGTGTGTCTTCGAGTTTCCAATTATTGGTGCAGAGGATTGGCAGACTTTGTCTTGTAGTGAATGGATCCTTCATGCTGTCCTGACTGTCACTCAGCTTTATTCGTTATCTTTGGATGTTCAACTTCTAAGCTGAGTTCCTTCTTGGTCAGCTCCGTTCTGTTTAAACGCTTCTTAAGAAGTCTTCAAATTTAGTTAGCTTCGTTTTGCTTCTGAGTTCTACTCTACTTAGCTTCCATTCTGTCATGCTGAGTTCCGTTCTACTCAGCTTTGCTTGTGCTGACTTTTGTCCTGTCTTTACTTTATATATATATTTTTGCACTCAATATTGAACAAACACATTAGTACAATTAAATCAAAGCATTTAAATTTAATTGCCTCTTAATCATGGATGATTTTGTCAAATCAAAATCTTGTGGAAAAGGTGTTTCAACAAGTATGTTATTGTGCAAGATATCAAGCTGACCCAAGGGAATCTCACTTAATTGCTGTGAAAAGAATTTTTAGATATTTGCAGAGCTCAGTTGATGCAGGTTTGTGGTATCCAGCCTCAAATGACTTCACACTTATAGGATACACTGATGCTGACTATGGACGGGATAAGCTAGAACGTAAGAGTACTTCAGGAGGATGCCATTTCCTTGGAAGCTGTCTAGTATCCTGGTTCAGTAAGAAACAGTCATCAGTTTCTCTGTCTACAACTGAAGCTGAGTACGTTGCTGCTGGAAGCTGTGTAGCTCAAGTCCTATGGATAAAGCAACAACTTGAGGATTATGGAGTAAGAACTGAGACAATAGAGATCAAATGTGACAATAAAAGTGCCATTGATCTATCCAAGAATCCCATTCAACACAGCAGGATGAAGCATGTCAGCATAAGGCATCACTTCATCAGAGATCACGTACTAAAGAGTGAGATCAAGCTGACCTATGTGCCAACAAATGAACAGCTTGCAGATATCTTCACCAAGCCTTTGGCTCGTGAACAATTTAACATACTAAGGGAAGCTATCGGTATGTCTAATCCTCTTCAATAATTCTAAGTATTTGAATAAATGTTGAGTGATTGTCATGCTGACTGATATCAATCTAGTAACTACTGCACATTGAGCTTAATAATCTATGCTGAGTAGATACAAATGCTGAGTAAATATTTTGTGCTGAGTAGATAGATATATTGAGTAATCACCTTATGCTGAGTGAATGTACATGTTGTGTGATGAATGTATGTTGAGTTACTAAGAGATAGGAAATCCATCTACGTAGAATTAAATACTCAGTATCATAAACGACTCATATTCTAGCAAACTGAGTAAATGCCCACTTGCACCAATAAACAATGACACGTGTAACAAATCATACCTAGAAAAACGCAAGTAATAATGAATACCTATGCGCCGAACCTGTCATAAATGGCAGAATCTTTGTCGATTAAAGTGTTGGGGTTTAGTGTCCTATAGTCAATTGTTGCAGGATACAAACTTAATGTAAATGAATTGTTCTTTATATCATTTGTTTTAATGAGATATATGTTTTATAACTATATAAAAGGCAATCCCTTTTTAAGCACTAAATAAAGTCTAATAAAAGGAAATCCATAAGTTTGTTTAAAGTGATTATAAAGTGTTCATACAAGCATGAAGTGAGACAAAACTTTATAATAAACTAATAAACTTAAAACCACCCCAAGTCAAGTGATATGTTTAGGATTGATATATCACTGTTGAGACTTGTATGTAACAATGTCTTCTGTCCGACAGAAAGCTGATCTCACAAGCTTCATATATATAGATATCTGGACAGTTACATAGATCCGATGAAACGTCGTTCATTAGGATTGGGGATCCGATTTGAGATAACAGGATGGGTAGATTCATCCTTGTCACCTGTTCATCTCATTGGTATTAATAGGTATAACTAATCCTCAGACTCAAAGGAATGTTAATTGGTCATCCTGAATTACTGAATGTGAGACTTTGATCCTGCGGTCCCACGATCCTTAACAGAGATGACTCTGGGGTGTGAACTGCAAAGGTTGGGTGTCACAGGAGGTAATGTTAGGGTAGTTATACATTGGATTGAGCATTTATCACTCCTGATTAATGGGAGATACATCCAAGGATCGCTTGTGGAAGACTCGACTCTAAATCCTTGCAAGGTGATAGCTTAAGAGTAAGAAATACAGATTTCACTTAACCTATCTTTTTGAGTTGACTCGGCCTGTACAAGTAAAACGAACGTCTCACTATATGTGACTTGACATCATCCATAGTCATAAGATTCAGTTCAAGGATGTAGTGTTGGGGTTTAGTGTCCTATAGTCAATTGTTGAGGGATACAAATGACGTAACGAGGTAACTTACCCATGGTACATGGAGTAAAGTTAAACAATCATCAATGTCCTAAAACTGATGATGACAAACGACGCATGGCTGTAGTCCCGTACGCCAGCGCGATCGGTTCGATTATGTATGCTATGCTATGCATTAGACCTGACGTAGCGTTCGCGTTATCTGTAACGAGTCGTTACCAAGGGAATCCGGGAGACGAGCATTGGATTGCCGTCAAGAATATTCTTAAGTACTTGAGAAGGACTAAAGATATGTTCCTAGTGTACGGAGAAGGAGATCTGAAAATACAAGGATTTTCAGACGCTAGTCATCTCACAGATGAGAATGATTTTAAATCCCAATCAGGATACCTGTTTATCCTAAATGGGGGCGCGGTCAGTTGGAAAAGTTCTAAGCAGGGAAGCGTAGCTTTCTCTACGACCGAGTCAGAGTACATCGCTGCTGCGGAAGCGGCAAAGGAAGCAGTTTGGATTAGAAAGTTCATTACAGAACTAGGTGTGGTGCCTGACATTGTCAATCCCATTACTCTGTACTGTGATAACAATGGAGCCATTGCGCAAGCAAAGGAACCACGGTCTCATAATGCATCCAAGCACTACCTAAAGCGATACCACATCATAAGAGAGATTGTGGCTAGAGGAGATGTGAGAATATAAAGAGTACCTACAGAGGACAACATTGCAGATCCGTTGACAAAGCCTTTAACCCAGAAAGTACATGATCGTCATTTAACTTCTACTGGGATAAGTTTTAGAAACAATTGGCTTTAGTCCAAGTGGGAGTATGTTGGGGTTTAGTGTCCTATAGTCAATTGTTGCGGGATACAAACTTATTGTAAATGAATTGTTCTTTATATCATTTGTTTTAATGAGATATATGTTTTATAACTATATAAAGGCAATCCCTTTTAAGCACTGAATAAAGTCTAATAAAAGGAAATCCGTAAGTTTGTTTAAAGTGATTATAAAGTGTTCATACAAGCATGAAGTGAGACAAAACTTTATAATAAACTAATAAACTTAAAACCACCCCAAGTCAAGTGATATGTTTAGGATTGATATATCACGGTTGAGACTTGTATGTAACAATGTCTTCTGTCCGACAGAAAGCTGATCTCACAAGCTTCATATATATAGATATCTGGACAGTTACATAGATCCGGTGAAACGTTGTTCATTAGGATTGGGGATCCGATTTGAGATAACAGGATGGGTAGATTCATCCTTGTCAACTGTTCATCTCATTGGTATTACTAGGTATAACTAATCCTCAGACTCAAAAGAATGTTAATTGGTCATCCTGAATTACTGAATGTGAGACTTTGATCCTGCGGTCCCACGATCCTTAACAGAGATGACTCTGGGGTGTGAACTGCAAAGGTTGGGTGTCACAGGAAGTAATGTCAGGGTAGTTATACATTGGATTGAGCATTTATCACTCCCGATTAATGGGAGATACATCCAAGGATCGCTTATGGAAGACTAGACTCTAAACCCTTGCAAGGTGATAGCTTAAGAGTAGAAATACAGATTTCACTTAACCTATCTTTTTGAGTTGACTCGGCCAAGAACAAGTAAAACGAACGTCTCGCTATATGTGACTTGACATTACCCATAGTCATAAGATTCAGTTCAAGGATGTAGTTGATAAAGGATCGTATTATACCGTAACTAATACGGAAGGGTTAACGACAGAATCAACCTGTCTTCTTAACGGACTCTGGGGGAATGATTACAGACTTGCCAATAACATACTCAGTACATCATTCCGTTATGCAAGGATTAAATATAATTCTTGAAGAAATTAATTTAATAGTTGCATACGGCCAGAAGTAGTAAGAACCTAATGGATCACACATAAGACTTGGAACCAAAAGAGAGATGGATATGATTAATAGATGGAAGCCCAATTGAGCCCAGTAAGGCCCAAATATATGGAGGGGGGCGAAATTTGTATATAGAGATAAGGAATTGATTTTATTCCATTAATCCTAATTTGATTAGGATTATGAATTAAATTAATTAAGAGATAATTAAATTAGGAGTTTTAATTGGATTAATATACTCCTATTATTATCCAATTAGGTTATTTTTTATTATCCTAAATATATTAGATATATAGTGAGATAATAATTAGGAATCCTTTTCCGAATTGGATTCCTATTAAGTAACATATTCCTATCTAACTAGGGTTTAGATTCAAGCAACTATATATACCCCCTCCCATGTGAATTTCGACCAAACCTCTAACCTCCCCCTATAGTGATTTTTGAAATTACTAATTAGAGAGAGAAAAAGAATTCCCATCCCCTAGTTCGTGGACAAGAATTCATACGGCATTCCATCGATTGATTAATCTTATTCATCCCTCTTTTTCTTTGATCTTGTGTTGGTTAATTAGAGACAATCTATTTTGGTTGCATCTCATAAGGGTTGATTTCATCTTAACCTCTCCGTGTTAAACTTTGTGGTTGGAATCTCGGAGAAGAATTGTGGGCGCTTCTTTAACAACGGTAGATTGTTCATCGAAAGGTATTCCTTCTTATCCCTCTTTATATGAAATAACGATTAATGGATCCTATGGTTAAAAGAAAATAGGCTAAAAATTTTATATTTCCGCTGCTATACCTTAGCCCTAATTTCCTTCAGTGGTATCAGAGCCATCGTTAAATCCGTTATTTCATATATGAAAATATAGAAGTTTTCAATGGGATTGAATAAATATTTATGGTTAGGATTAATTGAGAAATAGTTTTGATTAATTAATTCTAAAGATAAATAGAATTTTGATTAATTGTTAATTAAAACTGATTATGCTTATGTTCCTAATTATTTCGGTTGATAATCATTATAACAAAATCTATTAGTTTTATAGTTAGGTTGATAAAATTAGTCTTATTAATTCTAAATGATAAAACGGAAATCTATTGTAGTTTTTCCTATTTCTGAAAATCGTTTTAAAATTGTTTTAGAACTGATGTATATACATATACATACATATATATATATATATATATATATATATATATATATATATTTAATAAAAATAATAATAACGACAGCAGCCCGAGTCGCGCCTCACGGCGCGACTGGCCGCTGTCGCGCGGCTGCTGCCTCGCGGCAGCAGCCGCGTGCGGCGCAGGGGCGCCGTTGCCGCAAGGCAGCGGCGTCCCGCATGCCCTAAGGGCTGCTGCCAATCGGCAGCAGCCCGCTCTCGGGCCCGGCCCGATACCCACTTGATTTTAAATGGTTTAAAATCGTTTTGTATTAAATGTATATATATGTTTCAGAAATTAATAGTTTTCTATTTTGATTATCGAATAAAAATTCGTTTAAATGTTTGTTTTTACCAATATGTAAATCAAAGTGTTAAATGAATTGAAATCAAAATAATTGGGACGTGCATAATCAACGTTTTATATGGTTATATTAATCTAAGGATTAATATAAAGATACAAAACGATTAGAAGTAAAATTGGATGAAAGTTAATTTGACGAGTTAATGTGATTAACCTAAATATTACATAAGCCGGTTATGTAATCAACCAATTAAATTTATTTAATTGAGTCTATGCATGTTTGGAGTTATGGACATATTTGGACCCTCTTTTAGTCTTTTGGTATTTTTGAAATAGGACCTGCGCGTCCTGCCTTTCTACTATCTATTGTAATTTCTCCTCTCATCTGATTCCCTTCAATTCAATTGAAGTTTTCTTATAGTAGTATAGAAATTAATATATAATTTCAAGGCGCCATGGAGAAGACGAAGGACCTAAAGAGAAATATGTAATAGTTAGTATTTTCTTAGGTTTGGCCTTTTATTCCATCTCTGGCTCGACGGAATAATTTAGATGATGTGTCCATAACGCCAATGTATGTGAATGTATGTATGTCTGATGTATGCTAAAGCAAATCAAGACTAAGTTAGATTATGAGACTTAAATAAAATCCCTCGTTTAAAAGTTAAGTAAATAAGCAAGTTATTAAAATCGGTTGCCCCTCCCTAATATTATAATTCAGCCGGCAGTACTGGGAGCCTTTGGGTTGTTGAGCAAACTCAAGCTCGGGGTCTTATGGTAACACCTGAATTATCGAAAGTCATTCTTTCATGAATATGGGGTAATACTTAAATTAGATTATGATAATTGGATGAGCAAACTCATGTTGTCATAAACTAATGGGCAATATGGTTGGGATTAATGTGAATAACATATTAGTTACTAATGTGGTTAGTAACCCAATAACCTAGGAATCACATTCAAGATGTGATTGATTACATGAATCTACCTAACAAATGGGACTAGCTTGTTGAGCAAACTCAAGGCGAAATCTCAGGAGTTAGGTGTTGGTCCCTTGTTTAGTTGCAAGTATAGTTCCAAGGGGGGATTATGAACTATTTAAACTTTTTTTGCAATTTAGGCAGACTTCTTTTTCTAAAGAAAAAGGTTTGAACAGCGGCGCTGAGTAAACAGTAAGATACTGGCTTAGTCAACAAGTGACTAGGTCAGTTTCTTAGCTTGAGTCAGGAGATAGCACTTAGAGTCTATTCCTGAGCTCAGACGTTCAACGCGCACAACTCAACTTGACCTCTTTACTTGGTCAGTTTTGATTATTTAAAGCAAGCAATATAAATAAGGAGTTAAGGTAAGAAATACTTCACTCAGCAGATTTATCCAGGTTCGGCTTCTTCTAAGCCTACGTCCTGTCCCCGGAACACGTTCCGAGATTTCAAATATTCTACTGAGCTCTTTAAAGGTAGAGCCTCAAACCTTTTACAATATCAGCAATTGAGTATGACAAGAGTACCTTCCTCTATACTTCTACTCAATCCTAATCTCTCCGCTGAGTACTTAAAACCGAGTACTCAGCCTCTCCTTTCTATCTCTAGAAATGATAAGTGTTTTGTCCTAATACAAAGATGTGCTAAGACACTTTAGACGATTTACAATCACTCTAGACTTTTACACAGATATGAGAAATGTAGTATAAGAATTTTGCTTTGCTTCTTGCTTGCAGAACTTGTAGAGATTTGGTCAGCGTAATGGCTTGATCAAGTTCTGTAGTTTTGTGAAGCTTGTGATGGCACTATTTATAGAGACGTCTGGGTCATCGGTCATTTCGAATTTCGAAATAACTGTTGGAGGGAAACGGCTATGTGTCGTTGTCATCCTGACTTGCACATAGCTCTCGGCCAATCACAATCGTGTATCTTCTGTCCTCGGTCAGCTCAGCAGATGGTCTCTCCTTTTATGGTAAGGTCAACTGGATAGCATACTGTGTCGTCTGAACTTTGCCAAAAGAGGAAACACTTTGTCTGGAAGTTTTCCTTTGCCAGCTGCTGTCTTGTACGCTTTGTCGAGACTACTCAGCAGCTTTATCTTGAAGTTGTTCCCGAAGGTCTTCTAGATCCTTCCGTCTGCTGAGTTGCGTTTTGTTTCAAAACGGCAACGTCTTGACATACGCGGGCCGAGTGTACTGAGTTGTTTGACTTGGGCCTTGGCTTCCGTAATGGGCTTGGGCCTTTCGATTCTTATGTCTTATAATATTTTAACTCAACATTGAACAAACACATTAGTAGAATTAAATCAAAGCATTTAAACTTAGTGTGTTTAGAATATGTATATATATTATACTTAAACAATTTTGTCAAATCAAAATTATGTGGAAAGGTGTTTCAACAAACTCCCCCATTTTGATGTTGGCAAAACTATTCAGCAAGGAACTCAGTATGAGCTCCCCCATGATAGTTGACCTAATATACTTTAGCAAACTCCCCCGTAAGGGTTGAGCTACTGACTTAGTTTTACTTAAAACATTTAAGGATTTAAATGAGTAAGTCTAAGGTCAGTTTTTAGGTATAGGTCAGCTATATCACATATTCTATTTACTCAGTGGTAAGCGGAAGGTTTAAACATTTAGAGCGCGTGCTGAGTAATTTGTTCAATGAGTTCTTATCAGAATATTTCATAAGTATATAGGTTCATGTCAAACATGTTATTAGCATATCATTTAGTCAATATTACAAGTTTTAAACATAGCTGATTTAATTGAAGATACATAATGACTCAGTACTTAAAAGCATATATCATAACTCAGGATTTGAATAAGAAAAGTAAGTATGATATATTGATAGAAGTCAGCAGTTACACAGCAAAAGAAATAAACATAGCACATAGATTACAAATGTTAAGACCTAGCCTATCTATTTCTTTCTTTTGCCCTGTGACTGACTTCTCTCGTACTGACGTTGCTCATGCTGAGCTCTAGCAGCTTGCGCTTTCTCCCCCGTTTTGTCAACTTCAGGGAGCTTGAACGCATCGGTTAAGACAGCACGAGAAAGTTCTTGTGAAAGCTCTTTTAGTTTGTCAGCACTTTCATTTACGCCATCAAAGATGGCAACTCCATCAGCTGATACTTCGACTGGTACGTGAAGATCAGCAGCACTGAGCATATTTACACTGAAAGCTTGAGCTTTTGCTTGCCAGATGAGAGCTTCAGAGAGGCCAGCAAAGACTTGGTGGAAAGTTTTCAAGAGAGCTGAGTCATAATGATGACGCTGGATATTATTATGACGGATGTGATTGAAGGATTGCTGTGCGAGAGATAGCAACTCATTCTGCTTCAACGCGTCAGTATCCATCTCTTGTTTGTTGAGGTTAAGTAGCCTGATGGCCTCACTGATTTGCTCGACTGAGCACTGACTATAGGACACCATTTGCTCATTTGTCTTAAGTTGCTCAGTATGAAGCTGAGCAAAAAGCATCTTGAGTTCTGAGGAAGTGGCGTAGTCAGTGTTCACAGCAGACAACTTCTGAACTTGCTGATGGAGAGAGTTCAGATGTTGAATTGTTGACAGCTGTATCTCTGCCAACTTGGCAAGTGAATCCTGCTTAGCTTTCTGGGCTTGGAATGACAAGACGACATTCAGCAGATCCTTGAGTCCCTTGACTTCGTTGAGAAGTAGAGTGACCTGGGAGAGCTGAGTTGTCTCAGGAATTGAAGATCCAGCAGTAGGCGAAGTGGAATGTTGAAGATCGTGGATGAGTGCTTGCACTGAGTCAATCAGCTTTTTGCCGGACTCAGTGGCATCCCGATGTACATCAGTATGACCAGAAGAAAGTGGAGTGAAAGGAGTACCCTGGTCAGTGACTGGATGAGTTGGCTCAATCTGCACTTGAGTTGAAGGAATTGTTGATTGATCAGCAGAGAGGTTGTTGATGGAAGACATAACCCGAACACTGTCTGTGCTGACAGCAGAAAGATGGGGAGTCAGCACCATGCTTGAGGAGACAGCATGGACAGTGGTTGGTTCAACCTGACTTGTTGAAGTGGTTGAAGTGTTATGGTCGGCATGTTCTTGTTGAGAAGAAACAGAGGCTTGTTTTTCCAACGGCGTTGTAGTAGAGGAAGTTGATGGCCGTTTGAAAAACTTTAGTTGAACAGTAGAAGGGTCCTTTGTTGTCTTAAAGAGGAGAAGTTCAGGAATAGATGGTGATTGCACAGGAAGTTCACTGACCATCACCTCACTGGCCTTAACCAGCTTTCGCCTTCTACGTGGTGGAGTGGTATGATGAGCAGGTTCTTCTGAGTGAGTAGGAGAAGGTTCCTTTTGCTCAGTATGGGTCTGGTCAGCTTTCTCAACTTGCTCAACTTGCCCAACTCCAGCAGCTAACTCGGTGTCAGTTTGCACATTTCCACCAGCTAACCCAGTGTTAGCATCCTCAGCTTCAATTTCGCTGGCAGTTTCTTCTGAATCCTCAGTGCCATCCTGACCGCTGGTTTCTTCTTCTTCCTCTTCCTCCTCAGAACTATCTCCGTCAAGTTCTTCCTCAACTTGGGAGATGAAGTGGTCATCTAACTGGACCTCAGTTTCCGTAGCATCAGTACCTTGGCATTGAGTGAAATGAGAATCACCCGGTACAATAAAGTCGGTCGGTATAACGTCCAGAGGTGCCAGTGTTGAAGTCTTTTGCTTCTTCTGAGGTAGCTCAGCAGCTTCCTCAGTTCCAGGCTCCTCTTGCCTGGTTCTCTTTTCAGCTGACTTTCCAGTTGACCTCTGCCTCTTTGCAGGAGACTCAACATTTGGTGACTCAGTAGATTTTCTCTTGCAAGAAGCTGGAGCCTTAGTTCTTCTCCCTTTCTTAGGCTCAGCAACAGTTTCCTCAGTTTGGTCAGCTTGTCCAGCAGCAGCAGCAGCAGCTTTTCCTTTCTTCAAGGGCTGCCCAAATTTTAGTGCCCTCAGCGAGGCAGCTGTGATCTCAGTTCCTTTGAAGGATTCCTCGCCTTCGAGATCAATCTTGTGGTCAAGAAGAATTCGAGTTATGAGTGACCCAAGCCTCAGCGTACCCGTGCTGCGTAGGAACCCAGCAACTAAGAAGACCGGCATGTTGATGGGGGTGTACGTCAGCATGTGCCATATGAAGCACTGTTCAAAGTTTGTTGCTGATGTAGTGCAGTTGATCTTTGGGTAAATAAAATAGCTCAGCAGGTAGTGAGCCATTTTCTGATGCTGACCCATTGAAGAAGCTAAGACTTCTCCTGAGTAACCATCAGGCTTGCAGAAGGTATGGACATAGTTGGTTTTTTCCTGATCACCTGACTTCCTCAGCCTTACTCCCTCAGTCTTGAGCTGGAGGAGATTTCCTATGTACAGAGGGTTGATGAAGATGGTTTTTCCTCTTACCTCGGTGCATAGGTAGTCAGCATTGTCATTAGCGACCTTGAGGTTGTGGTAAAACTCCCTCACTAGGTCAGGATATGTCTCATCCCTGACCGAGAACAGCCCAGTCCATTCGTTTTTAGAAATCCATTCGGCAAATGGCTGTTCATGTTGCACGAAATGCTCAGAGACCCATCTGGAGGGCTCAACCTTCCACTCGCGGACATTTTCGAAGACCTTGGAGTAGGTCCTGATCTTAACAGCTTTCCCTTGGCCAGTTTTACCCTTGCTCGGTGTAGAAGGGTTTCGTGAAGTTTCATCGGAGCTGGACTTTTGATGGCCGGCACCGGAGACATTGTAGGATATCTTAGTCATTTTTAGAAGATGGGAAACTTAGAGAATTTGAGAGAGAAGAAGTTCTAAGTGATTTCTTTGCCTTTATAATTGATTAAGCGTAAAGAGTAAAAGATGGGGAAATACCCATAATTTATAGACGAAATGAACGGTGTGGATCTTAATCGAATCCATGTGTCAGTTTTGCCTTGGGATCATGTACCGACAACGATCCTGGCATTTATGACACATTACGGCGAATACGTCATCCTAGGCTATACGCGTGCTTTGCATTTATGCTAACGGATTAATCACTCAGTATTTAGAATGTCAAGCGTTTGATATTTTGAGTGGTCAGTGCAGTATTTAAGGATGATTTTAAGTTCAAGTTCTAAACTAATTTTCTCAGCGTGCAAGTTTACTTAGTATTGTATATTCAGTCAGTTTCGATGAGTTACTCAACAAACAATAAATCATTCAGCATGTAATTCACTCAGCATTCATATTCATTTAGCACAGGAATTTACTGAAGAGGATTAAACATACCAATTGCTTCTCTCAGTATGCTGAACTGCTCATGGGCCAGTGGCTTCGTGAAGATATCCGCAAACTGTTCATCTGTTGGGACAAAGGTCAGCTTGATCTCACCCTTGAGTACATGGTCTCTAATGAAGTGATGTCTGATGCTGACATGCTTCATTCTGCTGTGTTGAATTGGGTTCTTGGAAAGATCAATTGCACTTTTGTTGTCACATTTAACTTCAATTGTCTTCGTTTGAACACCATAATCTTCAAGTTGTTGCTTGATCCATAGGACTTGAGCAACACAATGACCAGCCCCTCAGGCAGTATTTGAGTTGTTTGGTTTCCAGGGAGAAATCGAGTGCTGTTTTCGCCCATGGTAGGGATCAGCTCAAGGTTGTTAGACCTTTTAAAGTGAGCTTTTAGAGCTCTGATACCACTTATTGGTCCCTTGTTTAGTTGCAAGTATAGTTCCAATGGGGGGTTAGGAACTATTTAAACTTTTTTTGCAATTTAGGCAGACTTCTTTTTCTAAAGAAAAAGGTTTGAACAGCGGCGCTGAGTAAACAGTAAGATACTGGCTTAGTCAACAAGTGACTAGGTCAGTTTCTTAGCTTGAGTCAGGAGATAACACTTAGAGTCTATTCCTGAGCTCAGACGTTCAACGCGCACAACTCAACTTGACCTCTTTACTTGGTCAGTTTTGATTATTTAAAGCAAGCAATATAAATAAGGAGTTAAGGTAAGAAATACTTCACTCAGCAGATTTATCCAGGTTCGGCTTCTTCTAAGCCTACGTCCTGTCCCCGGAACACGTTCCGAGATTTCAAATATTCTACTGAGCTCTTTAAAGGTAGAGCCTCAAACCTTTTACAATATCAGCAATTGAGTATGACAAGAGTACCTTCCTCTATACTTCTACTCAATCCTAATCTCTCCGCTGAGTACTTAAAACCGAGTACTCAGCCTCTCCTTTCTATCTCTAGAAATGATAAGTGTTTTGTCCTAATACAAAGATGTGCTAAGACACTTTAGACGATTTACAATCACTCTAGACTTTTACACGGATATGAGAAATGTAGTGTAAGAATTTTGCTTTGCTTCTTGCTTGCAAAACTTGTAGAGATTTGGTCAGCGTAATGGCTTGATCAAGTTCTGTAGTTTTGTGAAGCTTGTGATGGCACTATTTATAGAGACGTCTGGGTCGTCGGTCATTTCGAATTTCGAAATAACCGTTGGAGGGAAACGGCTATGTGTCGTTGTCATCCTGACTTGCATAGAGCTCTCGGCCAATCACAATCGTGTATCTTCTGTCCTCGGTCAGCTCAGCAGATGGTCTCTCCTTTTATGGTAAGGTCAACTGGACAGCATACTGTGTCGTCTGAACTTTGCCAAAAGAGGAAACACTTTATCTGGAAGTTTTCCTTTGCCAGCTGCTGTCTTGTACGCTTTGTC
The DNA here is from genome assembly GCF_963576675.1 of Euphorbia lathyris. Lineage (NCBI taxonomy): Eukaryota > Viridiplantae > Streptophyta > Magnoliopsida > Malpighiales > Euphorbiaceae > Euphorbia > Euphorbia lathyris. Next base: position 62,838,834 of record NC_088915.1, read on the forward strand.
GAGACTACTCAGCAGCTTCATCTTGAAGTTGTTCCCGAAGGTCTTCTAGATCCTTCCGTCTGCTGAGTTGTGTTTTGTTTCAAAACGGCAACGTCTTGACATACGCGGGCCGAGTGTACTGAGTTGTTTGACTTGGGCCTTGGCTTCCGTAATGGGCTTGGGCCTTTCGATTCTTATGTCTTATAATATTTTAACTCAACATTGAACAAACACATTAGTAGAATTAAATCAAAGCATTTAAACTTAGTGTGTTTAGAATATGTATATATATTATACTTAAACAATTTTGTCAAATCAAAATTATGTGGAAAGGTGTTTCAACATTAGGATCCTAGCTCACTAAAGGATTTATGAAAATCTTCGAATTAATATGGAGGGCTATTAATTTGACAAAATAGTGGGAGCAATCTGAAATAAATTAAAAGGCCTATAATTTTAGATTGTTATACTTTAAAGCAAATGAAAGAATAGAAGCTGAGTGAAGTAGAACTCAACATCAGAAGCTTCCTTCAAAGTTGCCAGAATGGAGCTGACTAAATTAGAAGACTTTCAGAATTGAATAAACATAACGGAGCTGATTAAGAAGGAACTCAGCATGGAAGTTGAACATTCGAAGATAACGAATGAAGCTGAGTAACAGTCAGGATAGCATGAAAGATCCGTTCACTAAAGGACAAATTCTGCCAATCTTCTGCACCAATAATTGAAGCCTTGAAAATACACAGAAGACTAATTCCAAGAAACATGGGTCAATGGATTATTGGTAAAAGACAACTGGCACAAAAAGACAAGTCTGATGCAAGAAGACAAAACCTGACGCCTGAAGAAAACAGAGGAAGGGAATGGCGAAACAGACTGAAGCTGACCAGAAGCTGTCTGCTAAAAGAGCCGTTTTGGACTTAACGGCTAAATCATCTCAAATGATCCAATCTTCAGAAATTCATCTATAAAATGACAATGATAGTTCTTGGATCATTTGTCGAAGTATCAAAAGAAAAATACAAGAGAGAAAATCTTGAAAGCACTCAAATACAAAAAGATCTTACACCAACTTTTCTATTCTCTGTGTAAATGCTAGATTGATTGTTTTGTAATCATCTAAAGTGTTCTTTAGTTGAAAAAGAACAAGTGTGTGATCAATAGGAATATTGAGAGTGTTGAGCTGAGTACTTGGTTGTAAGTATCCAGTGGTAGAAAAATCTAAGTGCTGGGTTGTAGTACTTAGTAGGAGCTGAGTAGACGAATATAGGACGTACTCTTGCATACTCACTGCCTTGTAAAGGGTTTGTGCTCTACCTTAAAAGAGCTCAGTATTGGATTGAAAATCCCAGGAGGAACTGGGGACTGGACGTAGGCAGAGAGGCCGAACCAGGATAAGTCGTGCTGAGTAACTTCTAAACTCTTCCTCTCAATATATATATATATGTGCATGTGTTGCTTGTTGTATTTACTCAGCTTATAAATTGTTAAAACTGAAACTGAGTAAATCTGAGTGCTAAGTTGGAAGCTGACCTTTCAAGTGTCAATTCCCAACTCTCAAGTCAAGCAGTCTTAGTCAACATAGAACTAAAACTGTCTGACTAATCAATCGCCTGTGCTGACCAACACGCTGAGTTATCAAACTCTTGAAATAACATTAAGTCAGCATAATTAAAAGCGAAAAAGTTACATTAGGTCCTAACCCCCCCTTGGAACTAATCACTAGGGACCAACAGATGAGTCTGAAGAAGAAGAAAGTGGTCAGGACGACACTGAGGAACCAGCACATGATGAGCATCTTGAACCAATCAACACTGAGTTGGTTGATGAAGAAGAAACTGAGCACCAAGAAAATGCTCCTGCTGTTCAAAGGGATGCCTCACCCACTGACTCCATTGAGTCTATTCCGTGTGACCCTACTCCTCCGAAGCTTAGGAGATTGAGAAAGAATAAAGCCTTCAAACCACCCGTCATTGGCATCATGGGTGACTCACCGCTGAGGGATGAGATTCCCGATCTTACAGATGTCCAACTTAAATACTTCTCCAACCCTCCTGAGTCTCAACAAGGGCAACTAGAAAATCAAGCCTCTGTTTCTCCAAAGGAACATGCCGACTTAAATGCCTCCGCCAACCAAAGTAATGCCGAGCAAGTGCTCGAAGATTCCGCTCCTCAAACTGTTGAGCAAGCTAAGGAATTTCCTGCTCAGGTGGACGCTGAACTTCCTCAAATTCCATCACCCAGTCAGCTTCAGCCTGACACTGAGTAAGCAACTCTTTCTGCTGACCCTCCACTTCCCCATCTAAATGAGCAGAATCAGATTCAGTCAGTTTCCACTGATAATACTAATTCCAGGCCAGCTGCTGAAAATGCTGGGCCTTCCAATGACGAGCAGAACCAAACACTGCCCTTATTCGGTTCTACTCCTCCTCCGACATCTAGGCCAACACAAGATGGATCCTTTAGCTACCTCATTGCCTCTGAGTCTGGTCGAAGAATTGTTGACTCAGCTCAAGCTCTCATCCAGGACCTCCATCAATCAAGTACCAATGCCGCTGAATCTAACACTGTTGAGACAACTCCATTTTCGTCTGTCACTCAGCTTCTCACCGAGATCAAAGGTATGAAGGATCTTCTGAGTGTCATGACTACACTACAATCTCAACAGCCCAGGCAGGACTCTCTTATGAAGCTGGTCGAACTCCAGCTGACCATGGTCAACCATATAAACTCACTGCAAAGGGAGTTTCATCAACTGTCAGCTGCGAACTCAGCATATGCCACTTCTGCGGAAGTACATCATCTCTTCAGCCAGCTTCACACTGAGCAAGAGAAAACCAATCACCAGCTTTCCACCTCCTCTCAATGCTCCATCGAGCAAATCAGCGAGGCTGTGCGTCTGTTGAACTTAAATAGACAAGAGATGGCAACTGACGAGCTTAAGACTAACGAGATTCTTAAGTATTCTCGAGCAACTTTCAGCAATGTGCGCAAAATCAACGATCAACATGAGTATTATGACTCCTCTTTGCTAAAGATGTTTCATCAAGCCTTTGCCATGCTCACTGAAACCATGCACTGGATTGGAAAATCTCAAGCCGCTGTTTTGAGTATGCTGAGTGCCGCATCTATTAGAATTCCTCGATCCATTATGGATGATGGTGTTCCTATCTTCGACGGAATGAATGAAAGCATGAAAAAGCTAAAGGCATTCTCTCAACGCCTAACTCAAGCTGCAATTGAAGCCACCTTCATTCCCAAACCTGATGATGGCAAAACGAAGGAGAAAGAACAAGCCCCAAGAACTCAGCAAGCCTCAGTTAGTCAGCCGCAACACAAGGGCAAGGGCAAACAAAAGTAGCTTAGCTTGTATTGACTAGGATAACTAGCTTTTGTTTTTGAACCTTTATATATGTGTTCTTTTTGTGAACCCTGTTGTGCTGACTTTAAATTAAAAACAAATTATATGCATCTCTATCTCTTTAATACTGACTACTCTTATGCGATGCTTACTTAAGTAATTAATATAATTTGTTAAAACGCATCTTCATTAAATCAACTGTGCTACACTGTCTATATTAATTGATGATATGTCTGCTGTGTTGATCATGCATGTTGACCACTTCTTATATGTCCACTTAACTAAAACTCATTGAACAAAGCATACTCAGCGCTCTCTGATATTTAAACCTTCCGCGTAAAACTGAGTTAAATAGAATATGTTCCATGAGCTGACCTATCTCTGAAAACTGACCTTAGACTTACTCAATTAAACCTTGAAATGTTTAGAGTAAAACCGAGTCAGTAGCTCAACCCTTATGGGGGAGTTATTTGATAAAATAAGGTCAACTATCATGGGGGAGCTCAACACTGACTTCTTCGACTGAATATTTTTGCCAACATCAAAATGAGGGAGTTTGTTGAAACACCTTTTCACATGATTTTGATTTGACAAAATTATTTAAAGTGATGATAAAAATATTCTAACACATTAAATTTAAATGCTTTGATTTATTGCACTAATGTGTTTGTTCAATGTTGAGTTTAATTGTGTATAAGACATTGAGATTAAAAAGCCCAAAGACCCATAAAGTGGAAGTCAAGCCCAAGTCAACACATCAATACCATTCGGCCTAAGAGTTCAAAACGAAGCCGTATCAACTAAAATGATGACTCAGCAAGAGAAGGATCGAGAAGCCTTCGTTGGCAAAAGCTTCAAGAAGAAGCTGCTGAGTTGGACGACAAAGCAGTCTGGACAGCGGCAGGCAAATGTTCAACTTCTAGACAAAGTATTTCTACTTTGGGAAAAGTTCAGAAGGCGCAGAAAGCTGGTGGACTTTTCCTTAAATGTCGAAACATTCTACCAAAGACTGACGAAGACAGAAGATGCGTGAATCCTATTGGCCAACGACGCTGAGCACGCCCAGAGTGACAACGACAGGAAGCCGTTTCCCTCCAACGGTTATTTCGAAATTCGAAATGACCAGGTGCCTCAAGTGTCACTATATAAAGGCCATCCATTTGCTTCAATCGACACAGAACTTCAAGTTGTCGAAACGCTGACCAAATTCATACTCGAAGATTTTGTGAGAAAAGCAAAGCAAATACCTTACACCAATTTCCATATTATTTGTGTAAAAGTCTAGAGTGATTTCCAATCATCTAAAGTGTCTTAGCAATCGTTGTTTAGGACAAACACTTTATCATTTCTAGAAGAATAGAAAGGAGAGGCTGAGTACTCGGTTATAGTACTCAGCGTAGATATAGGAGTGAGTAGAGGTATAGAGGAAGGTACTCTTGTTATACTCAGCTTCTATTTGTAAAAGGTTTCGTGCTCTATCTTTAAAGAGCTCAGTAGAGAATTCAAAAAGCTCGGAACGAGTTCCGGGGACTGGACGTAGGCGGAGAGGCCGAACCAGGATAAGTCTGCTGAGTAATATCTTTCTAACCCTTAAACTCCTTTAATATATATTGCTTGCTATAAAACTGACTAAGTAAAGAACTCACGCTGAGTTAAGTTTACTAAGAAGATGAGTTCAGGAATAGACTCTAAGTGCTATTTCCTAACTCAAGTAAAGAAGCAGACTTAGTCACAAGTTGACTAAGCTTGTGTCTTGAATCTACTTAGTGACACTTTGTAAACCTTTTCATAGAAAAAGAAGTCAGCATCAACGGACAAATTTTTAAATAGTTCCTATCCCCCCCTTGGAACTAACTTGTCACGTTATAAGGGACCAACAAGTTTGTGTTATCTAATGGAGCTCGATGACACGTGTCAAGAAATCAGTGGAGAATGTCTGATGATAGATTCGATAAGCTTTATTAGGCTAAATTGTCACCATGTGATTCCAAGCATAGAAGTAGGGACAACTACCTGTTGAGTTCGAAACCCCCTATCATTAGTACATATGGCTGTGATGGTTATAGTATGAAAGAAGCGTTCTCATTGGGCGTATTAGCTTGAATTCCCATGCAATGCACAAGATATATAATATAATAATTTTAATAAATACTGTAATATCTATTTTCATCTATTATTTTTCTATATTCTTCAATTCATTAGCTGATTTAAGGAAAATTGATATAAAATATTTTTAATTTATTTATGTATAAGAGATGCCAAGGAGAATAGAGAGTCTATTACCAAAAAAAAAACAATCACTGTGTTATGTCCAATATACCATAGATCGCAGAAAAATTTATATTCAATCAACTCTGACAATATCAAATTAGCGTGAATGAATATAAAAAAACTAGTGTAGATGGTGACATACATTTTTTTTTTGCAAAATTAAGTTATATCAATTAATAAACAAAGACATATACCCTAAATATTGCTTTTATATACCTCAAATCAAAGATTCAAGATTTAAGCTCTTCGTAAAGTTACTAACTAACAAATATTTACCCATTCAAGATACCCATGTTTAGAAGTTTGCGTAATTTAACTTGAAATGGGAAATTCAGAGAGATTGTTGCATGTGAGGATTCTACTGAGAGTTAAGTAGTTAAAGAAGATAAAGATGGATCAAAGTTAGTTTTGCGGAAATATAGAGTTAACAATTGATAAAGACGGTTTTTCCTGAAATGTAAAAATAAAAAAAGATGAAAATTCTAAAACAATTTTAAAATGAAGTTCTAAAAATTTGTAAGAATGACACATGAGCATTTAAGGAAAATAGACAATTCAAAGAATTTCAATTGAATACAACTGTAGAGATTTTATAAGAAAATTAGGGGTTGATTCTTGTAGAACTCTTAACATCGATATAATACAAATAAAATAATATTTTTATAGATAAATATTTAATAATATAATTAAAATTTGAAGGCTACAATGGAGAAGTCTAATGGAGTTCTCTAACTTCAAAGGGACGAGTAATGAACCCGTATCTAATCAATAAGTAAACCAACAGATTTAGGCTTACCTCTTGTAGTGCAGATCCATTGAATAGTAGTGAAAGTAATTGATATTGGCTCCGAATCACTGATCTAGGAGGTTACCACAACAAAGGACTAATCACCCTTGATTCACGAACTAAGAAAGAAACTCAAAGACAAGAGAGAGAGAGAGAGAGTCTCTTTTCTATTATATTGTCTTAACTCTCGTTACAGGTTTAGTCTCCCTAGCTATCTATTTATAGATAGGTTAAACCTTGACCTAACCCTAATCCTAATTAGACTAGGTTACGGGCGGGCTATAAATGGATTAGTAAATAGACCAATGTTTGTTTACTCCATTTATCCCTACAAAATTAAAATTAAAATATTATATTATAATTAGTAAAAAAAATAAGAAAGTGGAATTTCGATTCTATTGTTACTGTTTTATATTATATAAAAAATGACAAATAAGCATTTAAGAAAAATAGACAATTCAAAGAATTTCAATTGAATACCGTTAGAAAGTTTTTAGTAGGAAATTAGAGATATTTTAAGAGAAAATTTAGGGATTAATTCTTGTAGAACTTTTTTTTTTGAAAAAACAATTCATTTTTTTTGATAAAAATGGAAAGCATCCCGATGTAGAATGCCTCGAATGAAAACAGGACTAGCCCAATGAATAAAAGAATTAGCATATGAACGAGCATTTCGTGCCAGCGCAGGAGCCGCTCCGTTCGCTAATCTTGGAACAAACTTCACTATAAACCTTGGGTGAAAAAGAAGAATCTCTCTAATGTCTCATGTAACCTGACCAAACTCAGTAAGGTCCCTACGTTGTGTTTGAATCGCGTCCAAAACAACTTTTGTATCACTTTCTATTATGACTGAGCTATAGCCTAATGATAAAACCCACCCTATGCTTTCCTTGATCGTCATTGCTGCCGCCATTTTGGCTGAAACCATACCCGTCATGTGTGTACTGTAGCCTTGGATGAACCTACCCATGCAATCGCGAAGGATAGCTCTTGCACCGATAGCTTCATCACTCTGGAAAATTGCAGCATCAACATTGCACTTTACATAATTGCACGGTGGCGAGATCCCACGAGGAATTGTTGGATCACCCAGCCCTTGCACTCTCTCGCCATGCCGTATTTGAACAGGATGGGCCTATTCAGTATCGTGAACTGCTGCTGTTGCACTCAAGTATAATACGAATAAAATAATTTTTTATAGTTAAATATTTAATAACATAATTAAAATTAATATAATTTTTTTAATTTTATTTAGTAATAAAATAAGGAAGTGACATCTCACCTCCATCATTATTGTTTTGTATTATGCTAGTAGAAGACTCGTGCGTAGCACGAGACATATAATATTATTTAATAAATTTTATGATTGATAATTTAAATATTATATTAATTTTATAATTTTTTTTATAATAATGTTTAAATTATTCACTAGTTCTTGAAATAAATCGTAATATTATTTAATAGCAATAATAAAAATATTTCTATTATTTTTTAAAATATTTTTATTTAATATATATCGTATGTAATATGAGTCAAATTTCATTTTATTAGGTAAAACAATAATGTAATTTAGCATAATATTTGAGAAAATAAATATAAAAAATATTTGACGGTTTTACGTAACAATTTATTTTAAATCAAAAAAATGGTTTTTTTGTTTCACTTATAATTTAAAACTAGTCGAAAACCCATGCGATGCACGAGGTATGAAACTTTTATATAATTTAGATAAATAAATAAATTGACATATTTACTTTTAAATAATTTTATATCATGATATGAAAAAAAATTTATATTATGTATATTTGAAATTAATATATATTTTTTTAATGATAATTAAATTAAATTAATTTTAAAAATAATTGACTACTTTTTTTTTATAGAATTTAACTAAAGATGAATGATTTATTTATTTTTACAAAATTCAATGATTTGTACTTTTTAGGAATTTTAATACATTTTCATATTCCAAATATTCTGTGAAACAATAATAATAAAATAGTAGATTAATTAAGAAATATATTAGAATATAATAAAAAACTAAAAATTGAATTAAACTATAATTAAAATTAAATATTATATTTACGATACAAAAGAATTACAATATAGGTTAAACAAAAATTGAATTAAACTACAATTAAAATTAAATATTATATCTACGATACAAAAGAATTACAATCTATTTTAAAATGGAAGCGACAATAATATATTATTCTATAAACTATTACAATCAATACTTTTCTAATGTTGCATATAAAGAAACTTTATCAATTCAATATGTTACATATAAAAAAAATAAAATTCTTAAGAATTAGTCACAAATTCATCTTGATGATAATTATTTTGGTTGATGGAATTTCATGATCACCAAGTATTCGAATTCAATTATTCATTCTGCTACAATAACCCAATATATCTAATTGAATCAGTTTAAGATGATGATTTCTCCTATTTTCATCTCGTAATATCTCATCAAGACATTCGATCAATTTGTTCTTCATTCTTTCACTATATAGAATATCAGCCATACTCGCAGATATCACTTATTTGACTTCATTAATATTTTCTAATAATTATATATTCTTGAATTTTGTAAGGAAGAAAAACAAACAAAAGAATTGAAAAAAAAATGAAGGGACGAAAAAGATAATTAGGAGAGAACCATATTCCTCTCGGGTTTTTTTTTTTTGAAAATAAGAGAGAATATCGAGACATAAGCGTATAAAGAGGAGAGTGAAAATATTTTTTGCCCATTAATTAAACATTTTATTTTTTCTTAATGAAGTATTAAGTCCATAAATTAGTTTTAGTTAAATAGAATTAAATCGCAATTGTAAGCTCTCAGTAAAAAAACGTTTTATAATTAATATGTGAAATTAATTATATTAATTAGAATCATTATGCTCAACATTTGAGAATTTGAAGAGATTCAAATAATAATATTTTCTTAATTAATATTTTTCAATAATTTGTCCTATGATCATATTTCATTTTCATCTGTTAAAAACTCTTGAAATACTAACAATTTTGTATGAACCATAATATAATAGTTAAAAATTATATAAGCCAATATTGCAAAAGAATTATCTCAATATCCATAATTAATGTACATTTTTAGGATTTTGAGCATCAAAATTTATTTTTATTTACATTGATTTTGAATTCGTATCTAGCATAATCCACATTCTTCAAGAATAAACATCTTATCAAACGTATTAGACGCTTACAATCTCCTTGTCTAGAAAATTGGAAAAAAATAACTTCTTGATAATAATAATAATAATAATATAACATAATTTATATTGAAATAAACTTCACTGTAAGTATAATATTCCAATATCTCTTTAATATTTTATTTAATGTCTCAAACTTCAATGAACAACTATCGTGTGAAATTTTATATCTATTTGTACCAAAATGCATAAAAATAAAAAATACAATCCATATCAATTAGCTAAACTCAAACTAAAAAAAAATGAGTGGATTTCAATATATTCTGAATTAGAAAAATTAATCTTACTTCAATTAAAACTAAAAATTGAGTTTATAAAAAGCCGAAAATCTAAATTTTAGTTAGAGTTAACAATCAAAACGATAACACCTAGGAACATATACTAAAAAAGAATACAAATATACAAAATCTTTATTTTAGTCATTTTGAAAAATAAATAAATAAAAAAGAAAACATGGATAAGGTAGCGAGAGGTATGGAATCTGGATAACGACAGAAATGGAATTTCATCTCTGAAAGATGCAACTATAACAACAATTGTTTAATAAAAATAAAATAACAGCACAATTGAGAAATCCAAAAATTGAGTTCATATAAAGCTGAAAATCTAAATTTTAGTTAAGAGTTGGCAATCGAAACGATAACACCTAGCAACATATACTAAAAAAGAATACAAATTTACAAAATCTTTATTTTAGTCATTTTGAAAAAAAAGACAAATAAAAAAGAAAACATGGATAAGGTAGCGAGAGGTATGGAACCTGGGTAACGACAGAAATGGAATTTCATCTCTGAAAAATGAAACTATAACAACTATTGTTTAATAAAAAGAAAACAACAACACAATTGAGAACAAAAATAACTACAACATATGAAAAAAATCGAATAATTACCTTGAGAAACATAAGAATTTCTTGTAATTTTTGACACTTTTGTGTTTTCCGGTTTTAGTTGTTCATGCATCTTCTATTTCTGTCGGATTTCTTCAATTGAAGCTATCAGTTTGGAAAAAAAAAGACAAATAAAAAAGAAAAAATGGATAAGATAGCGAGAGGTATAGAACCTGGGTAACAACAGAAATGAATCTGAAAGATGAAACTATAACAACTATTGTTTAATAAAAATAAAACAACAACATAATTGAGAACAAAATAACTACAACATATGAAAAAAAAATCGAATATTTACCTTCAGAAATATAATACTATTTATCGTGACCAATGGATATAATGATGGAATACTATCTATCATGCTTTATATAGAAGTTTATTTGCGACTTTTGGATTTCCTTTGCTTTGTGTTTTTTCATCTTCCCGTAACTCTTGCTTTCTTTTATTATTTTAATTAATAGGCTAGTAATTATTTAATATATTATAAATATAAATTTGTTATTTTTAATTAATTAAATATTTTTAATCCGATTTTTTACTACGTTGACAACTCATCAAAAAGACCTCTAAAACACTTCTTCTCATTTCTCTCTGCTTCCGTAATTATATATAGTATAGATTTTTCACTTTTTTTTATTGTATTTAGAATTTTTTTGAATCAATTATAATTAGAATTTTAATTGTCTTAAATAATAATAAAGATCCATTAATTAATATAAATAAATTTAAAATTAAGTATTATTAATTACTAAAAAAAATTAAATGGTGGCGGTTTCGAGTTCAAATTTTCTTCCAATCATGTTTTATCTCTTGAGTAGAGAATTTATCGACACTTGAATTGGTGAGCAAAAATAATGTGCATATTTTATATCCAGAGAACTTTATCTACATAGAACTTGTGTGTGGGCTCTAGAGAAAAATATATAATGAACATAAATGTCTTTTGATATTCTACTATTATACACATATAAATTTATAAACACTATTAAATTAGCGCAACATTTTCAGTTACCAATCAATAAAATTTATGTGTAAACTTTTTAATGTCGAGTATAAAAATGTACAGTAAAAAAATTATTATAAAGAGAATTATGTTTTTTTTGAGATAGAATTATGAGTTTTTTCTTTAATTTTTTACACATCACAATACAGAAATATCTTTTGTCTCCACTATTATATCTTTTTTTTTTTTTGAAATAAAGCTTCATTAATGGGCCAAAAGATGACAAAAGTTTAATACAGAACCAGGAATAAAACTTGGGATATCATCAAAAAAACACGGACTAGCATGTTGGGAAGCCGCTCTTGCCAAGGCATGAGCAAAGCTATTTGCTTGTCTTCTGATAAATTGGATAGTAAATCCATTGTTAGCGAACATGAGTATCTGGCATTGGGCGACAATATCTTCAAATTCAGATTGATCCGTTTTGTCAGACAGGAGCGCCTTTGTCAATATCTGTGAATCAGTTTCAAATAGAACTTTTTCATAACCCGATTCAGTAGCCCACCTAATTGATTGCAGCAAAGACCACGCTTCCGCTTCCCTCACCTCCATCAATCCTTCAACGACCGCAACTCTAGCTTTCAGAAATGTTCCGTTAGCATCTCGGAATACCGATCCGCTACCAGTTTTTCCGAGGATAGTGAAAATGCTAGCATCCGTACAGCACGATAACATTTCTGGCGGTGGTTTATGCCACAGTTTCGCGCAGCAGTTCATAGCAGCAGCAGCTCCCCATGGATTTCGCCTCGCTTTCGCCTGTTTCCAGTCCTACAGACACCTATTGCTGGCTGCGATTATTCCTGCTGCTGAAGTGGTTGTCTGTTTCCACAGCTTTTCATTCCTCGTGCGCCACCAGCTCCAAAGGAGCATCATCAAGTTCTCCACCTGTGCAGTACCGCTAACCCTACAGAAATGGAAAAAGAATGAAGCGAAATTCTCCGCATCATTACTGATTCGTTCAATAATGCTTTCAAGGCGATGCTTCTCTCCACACTTCCTATACTTTGGGACATAGAATGAACAAGTGCCACACATCTTCCATATCCAAAGAGCATAATACGCACTCAGCTTCCACAGGAATTCCTCGTGTTCTAAGTTTCCATCGCGTAGGAACACAGTCTTTTACCAGACGCCAAATGAAGTATCAGACTTTGTAGGGAACTTCCGCTTTCCATATAGATTGCCATAGACCCTCAATATGAAGATTTTGACTATTCGTAATTCCTTCCGTCGTTAGTCTATAGGCACTCTTTACAGTATAATATCCATCCTTTGATTCATGCTAAATAAACTGATCCCTTTTTCCCTCAAGTCGCGGTGTTGACCGAATAATAGCTGTAATGTCCTGTTCAGAGAAGAGTTCTTGCAGCAATTCAACATCCCATTCGATCGAATTGGGAATAAACAAATCAGATACACGCAAGTTCTCCAGGCCCGCCACCATCGGAGTTGTGATCGTCAGTGAAGGCGAGTCCCGTAGCCAGGGATCACTCCACACATTAATATCTTTACCATCTCCAATCTTCCATCTACCTCATTTTTGAAGCAATAATTGAGAACCCCAAATGCTCCTCCAAATATAGCTAGGCGAATAGCCCAATCTTGCATTCAGAAAATCCCCATCTGGATAATATTTGGCTTTGTATAGTTTACTGACAAGAGAATCGAGAGATGACTGTAGCCGCCACCCTTGTTTTCCCAGCATTGCTAAATTAAAGGCAGTGAAATCCCTAAAACCCAACCCACCAGCCTCTTTTGATATGCATAGTTTATCCCAAGAGGTCCAATTGATGCTGCGCGACCCATCCTTTTTATTACCCCACCAGAATGAGTTGAGCATCCTCTGTAGCTCCTCCGCTGTTGATATAGGAAGCATAAAGACGCTCATGAAATAAACCGGGAGAGCCTGACCAGCCGTTCTGATAAGTGTTGCTCTTCCCGCCTTCGACAACACCTTAGCTCTCCAACTTTGAAGCTTCTTCCACAGTCTGTCTTTCAGGTGAGCAAAAATCGCCTTCTTCTTTCGTCCTACAAGTGAGGGTAATCCGAGGTATCTTCCTGTATTGATTGTTTATGGACCCCAAGGATATTTTGTACTCCCTCAGCAAGTAATGGATTAACATTGCTACTACAGAGAATACCAGAATTTATTCCACTTTAATTTTTATTAGGATAATAGATTTCTGTCTTGATTTTTTTCAACGTCACATTTCAAAAAAAAAAAAAAAAAAATGAAACAAAGAAGAATTTACATGTTAATACATCATTTGCTTTGGTGATACAAATTAATCAATATAGTATTTACAGTATTTTTGATGAGAGATATAATATAAACTTATATATTTTCTTTACTCTTAGGTGCCAATTGAATCAAAATATCTATAAAACACTTCTGGTAAATTTTACTTTCACTATTATACATAAATAGTGTATATATATAGATTGTAATTGTTTTTTCTAATGTTGTTGAGGAGTTGTCATTGTATGTAATACAAATGGGACATCGGAACATCGTTCAAACCGTATGGGCCTAAAACTGTCATGTCTGAAAATGGGCTTTGTTTTTTTAACGTAGTTGTAAGGAAGTAGTGGGCTTAAGCGGGCTTCCAAGGGGATAAAAATGTAAATATGGTAAAGTTAGTGGTTTTGTCTATGTAAACTCCAAACAGAAGCCTCGTATTAGAGCATCTTCTTCTTCCTCATTTGCGCGGCTAGGTTTTGTTCTCCTTCTCTCCGTAAATCTTCCATCTGCTATCTTTCTATCATAATGGACTTCAACAAGAAGAGAAAAGCCGAAGAAAATGGCACTCCTATTGCTGTTTCCTTGACTGGCGTTCTCGCTCTATCTCCAGAAGATATCCGCAAGTTAATCGAGCCTTTCACCAAGGAGCAGCTTCTCGAAATCCTCCAAACCGCCGCTACCCGTCATTCCGACGTCCTTGATTCTGTCCGAACTCTAGCCGACGGTGACATCTCCCTTCGGAAGCTGTTCATCCGAGGTCTTTCCTCCGAGACTACGAGCGAGACTCTCCGATCTTTGTTTTCTTCTTACGGTGAGCTTGAAGAAGCTATTGTAATCTTTGACAAGAACACAGGTAAATCTAAGGGATTTGGGTTTATTACGTTTAAACATGTGGATGGTGCTCTGATTGCGTTGAAGGAACCTAGCAAGAAGATTGACGGGAGGATGACTGTCACCCAATTAGCCTCTGCCGGTCAATCTAATGCAGGTAGTAGTGGCACCGATGTTTCTCTGAGGAAGATTTATGTGGGTAATGTGCCGTATGATATACCGTCAGAGAGATTGTTAGGGTTTTTCTTGTCATATGGTGAGGTTGAAGAGGGACCATTAGGGTTTGATAAAGTGACTGGTAAATCAAAGGGCTTTGCTTTTATAATATATAAAACTGAAGAAGGTGCAAAGGCAGCGATTTCTGATCCTGTGAAGATTATTGATGGGCATCAAGTTGTGTGCAAAATGGCTGCTGATAACAAGAAGGTTAAACCTCAAGGTGGGGTGAACAATGATAATGCACCGCCACAACCACAGGCACCTCCACCACCTCAGCCACAATCTTCTATGCCTGGGTCTCAGTACGGTGTTCCTGGCAATATGCCTCCTTATGGGGGGTATTCCAGTATGGGTGGTAATGGATATGGAATGAATTCTTCAATGCCAGGTTCAATGGGTGGTGGAGGTTACAGTGGTCCATATGGTGTTTCACAGTATGGAGCTTCAAATTCTGGTGAATTTGGAGGAATGAACAACCCAGGGAATTCAATGTATAGGATGCCTCCAAGCTCGGGTGGAATGGGTTCTGGGGGATATCCAGATGCTGCACCTTATGGGCTCTCTCAACAGCATCAGCCATCGACAATGCCCCCTAGAGTGCCACCCGGAGGAATGTATCAAGGCATGCCCCCATATTATTGAGGTAATTGTTGTGTACTTCCTTGGTATTTTGATAACGCGAGCATTAGCCAATTTCATAATATTTTTGGTGCTAATTTGCCTGCTTCATTCGGTCTAAGGCTCTTTTTGATGGTTGGATAAGTTGTGTGCTTAGTTACATGTAGGTCAACGTGCATATCTGTAACTGACTTTCTCTTGGTTTGATTATGTTGCTTGTGATAATGTGCATTTTATCAAAGACCTTCGGTAAGTCTTTTTGTCCCTAGAAATTCTGTCTTCCTATGGGCAGAACTCTTGTTCCCAGTATTTGAAGTTTGTGTAGTGAAAGATCTGTTGGGTTTCTCTGCTGCTTATCTGTTAACCTTCTACTTCTTGATCTTTTAGGGGGTATTTTTGTCTAAGCATTCTTCTTCCTGTGCCATATTGGTTTATGTTTTCTACATATTAGCCGGTGGATACTATTCTCATCTTCTTATTTTGATTGCTAATTTTGTATTTCACAGTCAAGTGACATGCTTATGTAATTTTCTTATTAGTTTCGTATGCTTTTGTTATTTAGCTTGTCATATGAAGTGTTAGGCTGCTGTTTCCACTTTTTCAGTTTAAAATATAATAGTGAGATAGTGTTGTCTGAAGTAATTATTAACGTAGTCTGTGTTCCCTTGAACATTGTTATACGTACTATCAACTTGAATGAGGTTGTTATAATATCCTTACAAGTTCATGTCTTGAGTTTTGGATTTATTTGTTCTTTGGGATTTGTCAGTGGAATAGAATTTGGACATACATGTTACCATTTCCTAACTGATTGTAGTTTAGTTGTTAGATCAGGATTATCATTGCATACCAAAAGTTTGTAAATTTTGGTTGTCCAAGATGTTGAAGACTTGTTAGAGTTCTATTTGTGGCTTTTCAGTACTATATTCAGTGCTTTTATGCATTATTTTGCAATGTTCCTGTTTTACATGTTTCAAATTGAATATGTTTTGTGATCTGATGGATGTTTGGTTCAGGTGTAAGAGCTTCTTGGGCCCAAATGCTTTAAATGGTTGTCCTGATTTGGTGAATGCAGAGAGTGAAATCTTTGGTTTAATTGTCTGGACTGCTGTGCTTTAGTTGCTGCTTCTCTTCCTCTGCTTCCATACTATGGATGGGTTATTGCTTTAATTTCTATAAAGATAGTGTTAAACTCTAGGCCATTACTCTTTCGAAGGATTGTAGAACTTTTGTGGTGATCTGGAATATATTTTGTTGTTAGTTTGTAGGAATCCTTGTTTCCTGACTACTATGTCTTTTCTGCTATTCATGCCACCACAGGCTATATTTGAGTCGATATTTGAGATTGTTTCTCTGTCCTTTCCTTTCTGTTATTTGGAAAATCATTGTTTATTTGTTTTTTTATTGGTGCACAAATAGCATATCTGCAAACATCCATGGTTGTGTGGCAGACATTCATTTTTATGAGGTTAGACTGTCTTCAATTTACATTAAGCTATCTTCTCTGCACCTCTTCTCTTAATAAGGAATTTGATTTTCATTGTTTCGCTTCCCAATAGCATCCAATATTTTTTATGTGAACCCACGAGGAATGAAGCATGGAAAATTCACAACTATTGAATCCCCAAGAAAGCTAATGAACCAATGTTGCCTATAATGTTACTGATGCACCAGTAAAATTCCATCTGGGTTCTAATATGCTTGAAAAGCCAATTGCATGGAAAATTTCAGTGTTTGCTGACTACCAATTCTGACTTCATTTTGGTTATTTGAGTTGAGATTCTCTTTTCCAAGTGGTAACTCAAACCAGTGAAACAATATGTAAAAAAAATATGTATTTATTCGAGTCAATGTTACTTGCTCTGTTCTTCCGTAATGTGGAAGCACAAAGATGCTTCAAATTGCTTCCTCTCATTAAATGCTCCTTTTCTCCCGCTTTGATTCAGTTTCAGCTAGAAGTTAGTATCCGGGACCAATATTCTCATTATAATTGAAAGAGCACATGCAGCATTTACATTACATTCTCTTTGTTTTACCTGAAATATGTTTAAAACAAATTTTTAGCAAGATGCATTTGAGTTGTTACAAGTCGAGAATGGTTTTTGGCTTTCATGGTAATATTTTCAACTGAGATATTCCTAGCTTAAAATTGCTGTTTTTGTGAACAAGTCTTACTTTTGTCATGTGTAATGAAAGATGCTCCCGATTCTTTTTACCTGGTGTATGTTTCATAACTAGCTTTTCTCTTGCCAGTATTCTAAGTTATTTAACATGTATCAATCTTTCTCATTCAAAACTTGGCCTGTGGAGTTGAATTTTGTAATTAATCTATTATTGCTCCATGTTGTCAATATGAATGTTCTCTTAGCTTTGGAGTATCGTCATTTCATTTGTATGTGCTTCAGAATTAGCATATTGCTCTAAAAGACATTACAGGTTGAGTAGCACCCATTCTATAATTTGTTGGGGTAGGCCACGTGGTAGGTTCTTGTAGCACTCTATGGACAATTCCTAGGAATTTTTTGATTCTGAAAGCTGTGAAAACAAGGACCTTCAAAGCAAATTGCAGATGTGCTTGCTAATAAGTGGATTATATATTATACTGCCGAGTTTTATGTTTCTCCAGTCTTAGGGAATCAATTTCTGTCTTGTTTATTTCACCACTGAGTGTCCTTCCAATATTTTTGTGTACTACCTGTCATAATTATCATATGGTCATGTTAAACCTTCCATTTGGCCTACTTTAAACTTGAAAAGGAGAAAGATACTTTGATTGCATTTACATAGGGAACAGCTGTTAATCAAATTAAAAAGCTTGCTGCGAAGTAGAAATTGATGATGAAATGCAATCTGGAATTGAAAGATTTATTATTATTATTATTATTTGGTCTTGTAGTATTTTGGCAGCCATTGCTTTAAATGAAAGATTCCTGACAGTATGATTGAGAATTTAGATGATGAGATAGGTATTCTTGGTTATCTGCTTTGAGAATGTCATTTAGGAAGCTTGTCTACATGTATAGAGCGAATCAAATTGGTTGGCCACTTTACTCTCTTTTGAAAGTAGGCACTATTTTAGAATTTTATGAGCCATCTTCTATTGAATCGAATCTTCTTTCTTACGTGTTGGCCGCGATTAGGTGATGCAATTAACTGATGAAATGGTAGTGTTTTTATTATTATTATTATTTTGTTGTTTTTGTTATTGCTTTGGAGATGCGGATGATCCCACTCTATAATATGAGGAATGCAAGGAGCACCATATGATGATGGCCAAGAATGAAAATACTATACATCTGGGGTGAGTGAGTGAGATTGGAGGGATTGAATTAGAGTTAGTTCCTTTTGTTTTTCTGGTCATTATTAGTCGTGTTATAAGTTACGTTAATTTATGATATAAATGCAATAAAAATTCCAAACCGTGTAACATGTGTCTTAAGCAAATGGTGTTGTTTTTGTTAGAAATTCACTCCTAATCGCTTCATTTTATAACACACCGGCCAATTCTGTTACAACTTATGGTGGGTAAGAGCATCTCCAACAGCTTTTTAGTTTCGTTTTTAAGTTAAAATTTGAGGGAGAGAGTTAAAAATCAGTTCCAACTGTCTTTTAGTGGTTTCTCAAATTACTAAGAGCCTCCTCTCTCTATTTTTTAGTGTCTCTTTAATTTATTTTTATTAATAATTTATTATTGACGATTCTTTCTCCTTTCACTATTGGGAAATATAAGAATAATTAATAATTTTAATGATAAAATAATAAATAAGTGAATGTAATGAGTATTTTTAGCGGTAATATATTTTGGATACTTTTTAATAGTTAAAAGTTAATTATTTATATTAATTTTAATTTTGTCAAGTTCATTAAGAGTCTTTTGTAAAAGGCTTTTGAATTTGGTTTCAAACTGAAAATGATGTAATTTCGGGGGGAATAAAAAGCTTGGAAATAATTTGTTGGTTGAGTGAATGACCTCCATTTCCAAGTCCAGGTCAAGATTTTTATTTATTTATTTATTTTTGAATTTGACTATATAGTTTCTACCTTATTTAGATAATATCAAAAAAAAAAAAAAGGAAAAGACGAAATATGAACCATTTGAGAATTAAATTATAGGAGCAAAATTTGAAAAAGATATTTCTATTTCAGTCTGTTTGTTGTAAAAGATTATGCAGGAAAAGTTTCTATGGATTCAAGTTCTAAAGGTAAATATTTCCTAAATTCTGATGTGTTCTTGGCTGGGAAGAAATCTAAGCACGCATCTCATGTCTGGAGGAGCATCACCTCGGTTATATTCGAGTTTAAACATGACCTCCAATGGAGCGTGGGGGATGGGAAGGAAATTAGTTTCTAGAATGACAAGTGGATGAGCGATTTTAGATTATGTGAGAAGGTTTAATTGATCTCGGAAAACCGTATTGATGCCACAGTAGATGATTGTACGAACACTGAAGTAGATTGTAATTGAAATGAAATTGAAAAATGGCTCCAAATAGAATATTGCTTACAAATAGCTGCTATAAAGGTAGACAAGATGGGTCAATGCCAAGATGATGCCAAGATGAATTAATCCGGAAAGAATCGAGCAATGGTAGATTTTGGGCCAAATCGGCTTACCAAATGATTGCTAGGGAACAATGGGATGTCACTAATTGGAGATAGGAGTTTAATTGGGGTATGAATATACCACAGAGAATTAAGTATTTTCTCTAGACTACAATCCACCAGAAGTTGTTGACTTAATTCGAAGGGTGTTGAAGACAGTTGTCTAATAACCCAATATTCTCTCGATGAGAATGGATGCTGGATCTTAGTATTCAAGCATAACATAGGGAAGGGAGATAGCTTTATAGCAGAGCTATGTGAATTGCTATAAGGTTGATGATTGCTATTGAACGTGGTTTTAATTATATCTGGTTAGAATCAGATTGCCTAGAAGTTATTCGCATCGTGAATGGCACAAGGAAAGAAGTCTAACATTAGCCACATAGCATGAACATCATGGAGTGTAAAAGAAGAGCTTCTGAAATTCCAGCATATTTATAGAGAGGCAAATCGATGTGCGGATTGGCTCGTCAAGGCAGATTTGAGTGATACAAAAGGAATTAATTTATTGATGGATGTTCCAACCGGCTTGAGAGGATTAATTCAGGATGACTACCTAGGGGTCTGTGGAAGTCATTTTATCCAGGAAGAACAAAGTTAGGATTTGCTCTGTTTTTTTTTCTGCTCTGTTTTTATGTTTTCTTTTGCTGTTCTGTTTTAACTTTCATCTGAGATTAAAATAAAAAATTTAAGTTTGGCTTTTAAATGAACTATATGAGACATATATTAACTTGCAAAAATAATTGGTCTAGCTAAGGCGATTCTTAAGCTTTGGTTATGCACTTGTTTTCGTAATTCCTAACTTATTTGCTTTACTCTTTCGCATTATGTCCCTTTCTGCTAATCAATCCTTTGAACTATGGTATAGAAGAGTCAAACTTAAGCTCAGAAATTAAGGCTTGTGTGTTCTATGCTTTGTCAATTCTTACTCTTATCGGTGGTTGAATTTCGGTAAGACCACCTTATGAACTTGGATAAAAGTCTTAAGAGTAAAGCAATCGGTCTTTAGAGCATTAATTAAGAAGTGCTTTGCCGATGAAATTTGAGGGATAAAACCTTCGCTTGGTATAGAATAGTTGATGGAAAAAACTTTGATTGATGATGAAGAGTGGAGGAAGTGATTATAAACTTGAGTGTATTGTTAAGAGAAATCAAAATGTAAGTTTTGAATGGTTGGAAATGAAATCTAAGCGAGTTTATATAGCAAATACAAACCATAGTGGTAAAATTGTGAACACGGAATAACCAATGCCAAAAATTGGTGAAAATCGGGTTAGCATATACAGTTGCATTTTGATTGATGGGAAAATAAGGCAAAAAATTGCGTTTGACACGAGTTGTTGATTGGTTGACACATCGGTTGAAGCTTTACCCAAGATGTTAAACCTTCTTCCTCTTGACACGTCGTGTTGAACTTCTTTTTCGGATGACTTTAGTTTCGTTAGAATTGACACAATGTATTGAATGATTAACACACCATAGGGATTTGTTGATTAGGCGATAAATGCTTGATTTGGTCAATCACTTATTTGATTCCTCAATCCCTATCACTAACCCTTTTTAATTGAAAATCAAATCTTAATATCCAATGATAATTTTTAAGGCATAATATTCATGTAGCTCCTTAAATTAAGACTTAAAAGTTAATTAGGTCCTTAAACTATTAAAATCATCAATCATGTTCTTCAACTAAACAAATATCATCAATTGAGTCCTCATTCTAAATAAAAATCATCAATTGAGACCTTATTGAAAATCGTTCTGTTGAACAATTTCAAATCCTCTTCCTCAAACCCATTTTTAATCAACACATAGATTATTACCGCTTATATCAAATAGTCACAGTTTCTGATCTTAGGATTAGATTGAGACTCAATTGAGAATTTTTACTTAGTTAAGAATCAATCACAACATTTTGAGGAGCTATTGGAACAGCTGCGTCAGAATGTGCAAGAAAGAGGGAATACCCTCTTTTATGCTCGGTAGAGTGGCAGATAGAACAATTAAATTTTTACTATTTTAGTCTTATATTAAAAATGCTTTTAGGACATCCTTGCACATTTTTTCCTTTATGCAAACTTCTATTTTAAGTTATTGTTTTTCTCTCTTATTTTCCACCATTTTTTGTGCTTTGAAATATCATATGTTTGCGAGTTTTTCTTAGTGTTTGTTCATGGTTTTCCCCATTAAAATCATGAGTGAGTAATCTTTTAACATAGGTTGAACGGTGGACGTGGGCAGCAGCAGCTATACAACCAGGAATTTCTTTTGTGGTAACCTTTCTTAATGGTTTTTTTCTAGCTTTGATTTATATGGAGGTTTGGTTGAAAACAAATCTCATTCATTATGTTATATGACTTAGAGTAAGGTGACAATTTCGTGTTTCGTGTCAAAATCGTGTTATCTCATATATATGTTCCATATGATTTTATATGTTATAAATGATAGAAAAGTTATTTCCGTGTCAATCGTGGCGTATCAGTCGGATTGTCCCTATAAATTATTAAAATCATGTTTAGACTCTTTAAGTTTGTAACTTGGCGTGTTTGGACCAACATATCCCTTTGGACACGATAACTTGATACTCTTGTCATCCTTATTACTTGTGAGACTAGTGCACTTGCTGCTGTGTTAGATTATACAACGATAAGTTTTTGGTGTCGTTTCTAGGGATATTTGCTTGGGGACTAACTACTTGGTTCTTTATCTTTAAGAGTTTAATCTGTTTGTTAAATTGCATTTTTGTTATTCCTGTTCTTTTCTTTTGTAGGTTATGCGTATAAGTGGCTCACCTCTTTTACCGTACAATCCTGGGATTGGGAGGACTTGCCGGATGAGGAATGGAGCTTCTAGATTAGCTAAATGGAGACATAGATGGCCACAGACAACAGCAGCTCGCGCTAGTGGCGGAACCAGGACTCAGTAAAAAAAATTTCAAAATTAACTGTGCGGTTGATGGTAAATTTTCAAAATCCAGCCCATTAGTGCTGGGCAAAATTTTTTTAAGTCTCAAACGCATTAAAACTGTAAAAATGTTATAATTTTTTTAGAAACTAGCATTGAACTAATAGAAAATTAAACATGTTTACTTTTTTTAATAGTAAAGACATGATAAAAATGAATATTAAATATGTAAAATTAACTTTGTTAGAAAATTAACAACAGTCACCAATACAAAAATGACACATAACACATAAATAAAATTAATTTTCAATTAGAGATTGCAATAGTAACTATTTTACACAGTAAAAAAATCCTAAAAACTTTTCTAGTGTTCCGATAGAGTGAAAATTAATTTTATTTATGTGTCATGTGTCATTTTTGTATTGGTTACTGCCGTTAATTTTCCAACACAGTTAAGTTTTCATTCAATATGGGTTAGATTTTATCTAATTTGATAGGTTAGGGGCCAAATATGACCAAATAATAGGTCAGGGACCAAATGCACAAATTTTGGATAGGTCAGGGGCCAAAAAGTGCTTTAAGCCTTTTTTTAATGGTAAAGACATATTAAAAATGAATTCAAAAGTGTTATCAAAATAAAAATAAAGAGTACATTTAAATTAAGGGTAAATTTCAAAAAAAACCCCTGTGGTTTCACATTTTTGCCGAAAAAGGACTGTGGTTTTTTTCTTTTCAAATACAGGACTGTGGTTTATTCCGTTACACTATTTACGGATTTAGTGAAGATGCCGTTAATTTGCTGACGTGGCTGAAGGGCAATTATGGGTTTTTAAAAAAATTGGGGTATTTTTTTTTAAAAAATCCTGTGGTTTCACTTTTTTTTGCAGAAAAAGGACTGTGGTTTGTTTTTTCTTTTCAAATACAGGACTGTAATTTATTCCTTACACTATTTACGGATTTGGTGAAGATGTCGTTTATTTGCTAACGTGTCTGAAGAGTAAATATGGATTTTAAAAAAAATTGATCAATGAATTTTTTATAACTATTTTGGGTCTACAATATTGACCGATGAATTTCTTATACCTATTTTATGACTACAATATTGACTATAAAATCTCACATTAGCGCAATCTCACATGGTTGTTCAAGGCCTTTTATAGTCAATTTTTTTTAAAACTCATATTTGCCCTTCAGCCACGTCAGCAAATAAACGACATCTTCACCAAATCCGTAAATAGTGTAATGGAATAAATCACAGTCCTGTATTTGAAAAGAAAAAAAACCACACTCCTTTTTCTGCAAAAAAGTGAAACCACAGGATTTTTTTAAAAAATTTACCCCAATTTTTTTAAAAACCCATAATTACCCTTCAGCCACGTCAGCAAATTAACGGCATCTTCATCAAATCCGTAAATAGTGTAACGGAATAAACCACAGTCCTGTATTTGAAACGAAAAAAACCACAGTCCTTTTTTGGCAAAAAAGTGAAACCACAGGGTTTTTTTTTGAAATTTACCCTTAAATTAATTAATAATAGTAACATGTTTTTATAATTATTGAAAAATAAAATTAAGATAAATAATTTTTTTTTAAAAGAAAATGAGGTTGAAGGAAGTTGAACATAGGATCTCTCAAATAGAAATAAACATTTTTAACCTTCTCATCTACCTTTAAACATTGAAATAATACTACAGTCAATATAATTCTCTCCAACATATTACCAGACACATTACTAACAAAAATTCTAAATTCTTCGGGCGCCTGCCCCCTTTGGTTCCGCCCTTGGCTCGCGCACAAGTTAACTCAATTGTGGTAGACCCTAATATTCCTCCTATTGCGGAATTGGTCGAGGAATTGATTGAAAGACCAGTGGATGAGGAAATTGAGGTAGTCCCACCATCAAAATTGGCAACATGGCTAACGGAACCGACATTGGATGGAGGCAGTTGTGTGACCAGACGGTGCTAGGCATTCTTCATGTATTGGTATCTGGGACGAGGGTAGCAATGTTTTTGAGACAAATGCTGCTATAATTAATATGCTACAAGTCAGGGTTCGGTTTGAAGGACCACCATAGATGACCACATTCATGATTTTATGAACATGTGTGATACCTTTCGCACTAATAGGACATTGTCTGATGATGTTATTTGGTTGAAATTGTTTCCCTTTTCACTTATTGGAAGGGCTAAGCAATGGTTCAAGAATATCCAACTCGGATTCATAAGAACTTGGGATGACATGGAGGAAAAGTTTCTTACAAAGTTCTTTCCACCATCTAGGCAAGTTGATACTCTATTTATATGCTAAGATTACAGAATTGAGAATTCTGATTGACCTCTTTACTGTTTGGCCATTGAGATGTGGCCTCTCCTGCTCCTAGTATCCTGAGCTTGTTGGGGAAGATGGGGGTTGGCGTTCTTGCTACCCAACACTTGGATTAACGAAACTTTATTTGTTTGGACTTCCCATTGGACAGGTTCTTACTTAACGGGCATGAATTTAAACTCGGAGTGGATTTTGAACAATTTTTGGAGCCGAACAAACTTTGTTGGACTTGTACAGACATATCTCAAGCTTTCGAATTTGTTGGACTTGAAATTGGAACGGGATAATTCAGTCACTTTAAATATATTTCGGTTACTTGAAAATATTTCCAAATCAAATGTAGGCCATGACCATGCTTTTCGGGAATATAACAACTGCCTTTAGTTTTAAATCGAGAACCTTTGGGTATCTTCAACATTAAATAGAGCGGACCTCTTGGTTCGCTAAATTTTTCTAAAAATACAAATAAAAATAGAAGTAGATAGGAACATTTGTAAAATGTATTATTTATTGATTAATTAATAAAACTTTTCATTCTATTTCAAAAAAAATAAAATAAAACTTTTCATTTTTCATTATTATTCGTATATTCTTGTACTTAATTGATTTATCATGTCATAAATCGTCATTTTTAGAAATACGTTATATTTTTATTATAAATTGCTTAAAAAATATCTTGATTAAAATTAACGTTTTAGTTTTAATATTAAACATTTACAATTTACGAACCAAGCTATAAATAATTCGTAATTTAAAAAGAATAATTACAAGATGAGATTTATTCATTAATCGAAAATAATTCCAAATTAATTAATAAACAATAATTAAATCCACTAATAAACGATAACTCGGATCCGAATGAACTCAATTTTATCTTTTGAAATAAAACATGCTTTTCGAGTAAAATTCTTATTATACCGGCTTTATGCCATTCAATCCTAATTATTTACATTCTGAATATAACTTTGACGTTTCATCAGAATTCGTAAATTAATTTTAAAAAAAGACATGCTTTCACTAAATAAGTCATTTTGAGTTTAAAATGAAATGCTTACGACTCGTTCGGGTACCTAATAAAATGAAAAAGAAAACGTTTAAAACTTCTAGATAAATATGGGTATCTACAGAAGCATGGACCTCACCTTTACCACATGTCACTATGCCATTTTTCCTTTCACATGACACAAGATACATGACAGATATTTGTTTTCGTGTCGTCTGAATATTTTTCATGATAGTATTTTAAATTTCTGTCATCTGAAAGCGTAATTAAAAACGCGCTCGATTCACATGTGGCGTTCCGATGACAGAATCCTGTCATCCAAAGAAAACGCGCGTTTTTGTTAAATTTCACTTACTCATCAGATGACACCTGCAATAAATGACTGTCATTGTATAAGGAAAACAAAAAAAAAGCGGCAAATGAAATTGCACTTACGCGGCCATATACCAAATTTAGGCGCTAGATGGTTTGACTGAAATTTCAGCTCCTATATAAACCCTGTAGCTCACCCAAAACCCCATTTTTTAGGTTACGCAATCTTCATCCCTCTCATCTCTTTCTATCTACATGGTTGATTCCTACATGCAATCAGTGAGCTCGAAACACGGTACTGGTAAGTATCTATTGATTTTCATTGTTCTTTACTCTATCTTTTCCTCATCTGATTTACTTTTGTGTATGTCGATTTCAGCAGCTGGAAGGATCTAGTGATTTTCAGACCTATCGTTGAAAGGGTTAGATCTCACGCTTAGATACACTGATTTTATTATATTCATTGTTAGATTCACAGCTGAAAAGCTTGGATCTTTATCTTTTTTAACCTAGGGCAATACAGTGTCTGATGCTGAAGATGTTCTGATTCCTTTTTATTTGAACATAATATTTGCAGGGATAGTAAGAATGCTACATGGGAAAGTCTAACTGAAGAGATTGTCAATCAGCTCTTGCGTTTAGCATATGAGAAGATTTCTTTAACTTATTGAGTATATATTATTGTTATGTTGGTTTGAACTGATTGGTTGCATGTATGATGTTGTTGTGGGTGGTGCTGCTGAGATAGATTTACAATATATCTTCCACTTGGCTTGTTATCTGGATGAGTATGTGTATGTGTATGAAACATGTTGACTCGTTTATTCTTGATGTTCTGTTTAGGAAGCTGGAACTGATTGAGTATGTGTATGAAGTAGACCTGGGCATGGGCCGGGCCTGTCGGGCTTTTAGTAAAGCCTGATGAGCCCAAGCCCAGCCCAGCCCAGCCCGCATGTAATTTAATCGGGCTCGGGCCTGCGATATAAATGTTGAAACACCTTTCCACATGATTTTGATTTGACAAAATTATTTAAGTTAATCCATGATTAAGAGGCAATTAAATTTAAGTGCTTTGATTTAATTGTACTAATATGTTTGTTCAATGGTGAGTATAAGTATAAATGAAAACAGAATAAAAAAGTAAGACAGGACAAAGTCAGCATGAGAACTCAGCATAAGCTGAGTAGAGTGCAACTCAGTGGAACAGAAGAAAAGCAAGCTTCAAAACAAATATTTAAAGATGAAGCTGACCAAAGAAACTGAGTGAAACACAAGTCCTTCTCTAAACTAAAAGCTTGCAGACGAAGCTGACCACGGAAGCTGAGTAAGAGTAACTCAGAAACAAGGAACAAAAACAACGTCAAGCTGAGTGTTCGTCAGGATAGCATGAATGATCCGTTTGCTAGAAGACAAGATCCGACAACTGTCTGCACCAATAATAGAAACCTTGAAATTACGCACAGAGTCAATTTCGAGATGCATGGGTCAACTGTCCGTTAGCTAAAAGACGAACTGGCACTAGAAGACACACCTGCGGGAAGAAGACAAACCTGACGCCTACGGAATTCAGACAACAGGATTGAACTGCAAATCAGAAGCTGACCAAAACAATGTCGCAAGAAAGAGCCGTTTGAATCCAACGGATAATTCCGGATTCAAATGATTGTGTCTTCAGATTTCAACTATAAAAGGACAAGTTCATGCTTGGATCCTGAGCCGATTTTGCCCAGAAAAATACAAGAGAAAAAGAGAAAAGATACAAAGCACATTCAAACAAGAAAAAGATCTTACACCAAACTTCCATTTCTGTGTAAAAGCTAGATTGATTTTGTAATCATCTAAAGTGTTCTTCATCTAGAAAGAACAAGTTTGTATCAATTGTCAAATTGAGAGGGTGGTGCTGAGTACTCGGTTTTAAGTACTCAGTGGTAGAGAAATCTAGGTGTTCGGTTATAGCACTTAGTAGGAGTTGAGTAGACGAATAGAGGAAGGTACTCTTGCATATTCAACTGCCTTGTAAACGGTTTGTGCTCTACCTTTAAAGAGCTCAGTATTGGATTGAAAAAGCCCGGAGGGACTCTGGGGACTGGACGTAGGCGGAGAGGCCGAACCAGGATCAGTCGTGCTGAGTAATTTCTAACTCTCTCTCAATATATCTATATATGTGTTGTCTGATTAAATTGCTCAGGATATAAATTGTAAAAGTTGACACTAAGTAATCTTGGTGCTGAGTTGGAAGCTGACCTTAAGTGTTAATTCCCAACTCACAAGTAAAACAGTTCTAGTCAGCATTTGACTAAAGCCGTCTTACATTTCTCGGCCGTGCTGACCTAGACTAAGTTAAGTAACTTAAAGAATTAATTAAGTCAGTATTATTTAGCGAAAAAGTTACATTAGTTCCTAACCCCCCCTTGGAACTAATCACACGGGACCAACAAGTGGTATCAGAGCAAGTAGCTCACTACTCAAAGATATAACTATCTTAAGCTGATCCCGATAAATGGCTGAGAACAGTACTCGTTTCCTTCCAGGAAATCAAACAACACAGATACTCCCTGGGGGATTATTAATTAGTCGGCCTCCCTTGTTTTTCGGATCAAATTATACATTTTGGAAAAACAGGATGAAGAACTTTATTCAAGCTATAAACATGAGTGCGTGGCTTGCAATAGTTCAAGGCCCATATGTGCCTTATAAAACTGTTGACAATGAAAAGGTTGTCAATTGTGAAACTGAGTGGTTAGAAGATGACCTTAAAAAATTACAAAACAATGCTTCGGCTATCAATATGCTTCACTGTGCGCTAGATGCTGCAGAATACAATAAGATTTCAGGTTGCGAGTCAGCACAGGAAATATGGAAGAAGCTCGAAGTGACCTGATGCGTAAAGTCTAGCGGTAGAGTTTCTTACGACGATTAAATGTGTATTGCGGTGAATGTGCTATGACTATGGATGTGATCTTTATAAACGCTCTATCTTTACTAGACGCTACGACTACTTAGGGGCAAGTGTACCCCGTCGTATCAAGTAATAATCCGGTTAAGACCGGGTATCGAATCCACAGGATTTATAATTACAAGTATTAGACGACTCGGTTTCGTATGTTATTTAAGCGGTAATTACTTTGGGGTAAAGTAAGACACAACTACAAACTACTCCTAACCTATTGGCGAGATAGATTTATGTAATGGAAAACTCCAAGGAATGATATGGGTGACGATAAGTTATAAACATAATATGCAATAACTCCGAATATATTTTACTCTTGCAAAGACGACTACGTGTAGTTCGACCGACCCGTGAAGTACTTAGACTACGTGATTCCTAGTCAAGGCGTGTCTAATGCTGGGGATCAGAAACTAGGGCCCGTAAGTTCCGTGGTGTGTCAATTCCTACGGTTTTCGGTTTGTCACTTCCGGTAAGGCAACACCTATATGAATCCCTAAAGATAGCCCGAATGGCATCGGAAATCGCGTTCCCCTAGACAATAATCAATTACGAGTATCAAAGCAAGAAATAAACATCAACACGTATATAGAAACGGAAATTGCAAATCATATATTATAAATATGGAAAGCGTGAATAAGGAATACAACCAAGCCTAGTACATAGGAAGAGTGCAAGCTAGTTAGCAAGTGAAGAGGGAAGAATCGGCCCTCGGGACTAGCCAACCGGACTCAAGGCCGTCTCTTAGGACTTGGAGGTGGAACTCTCGAGCTTGGTGACGAATGATGGAGCGGAACGTTGATGGAACGCCGGAATAACCGAATAAGCTCTCGAGGTGGGAGAGTTTTATTACATAAACCGAATCTAAAACCAAAACTATACAACAATTATAAGGTAGAGGTAGAAGATAGAAGGTAGAAGGTAGAAGGTAGAAGGTATCTAAATGAGTGCTAGTCACTCTTATTTATACATCAAGCTAGGGGTAGAGTTGTAACTTCATAAGGTACAAGTATGGAGCAACATCATTGAGTGCAGAAATCCCATAATACGCCCCGCGTATGGTGAGGCACGCCCCGCGTATACGCCCATTCCGTCAGAAATCTCCTGCATGTGGACCAATTCTGTGTCTAATTGTCTCAAATACGCCCTACGTATCTGAAGTACGCCCCACGTAAATGAGTCTCTGATCTTTTTACGTTGAAGAACTACCTTTTACGCCCCGCGTATATGGTGATACGCCCCGCGTATATGGTTTTACGCCCCGCGTATATGGTTTTACGCCCCGCATAGTAGAGTTGACTCCGGGAGACAGTGCAGTCTGACTTTCAGGATTAGGCCAATCATTTCCGACATGTGTCATACGCCCCGCGTAACGTGTCATACGCCCCGCGTATGCTGAGTCATTTCCACATGGTGTCTGTGGATAAGGCAATTATTTCTGACACCATGTTTTATGCCCCGCGTAAATGACGATACGCCCCACGTATTTGATGATACGCCCCGCGTATTGGAGCAGATTTTCACTCATTCCTCGTACCTGAAATACAAATCTTTAGCTTGACGTTTTATTTTCTAATATTAATCAAAAATAAGGAAAATTAACCGAAAGTAAGGAATTTATTTTTATTTTGTTATTTTATTAAAACACTCTATTTTTGTACTTAAACTTATTTATTTCTTCTAAAATTAAACCGTAAATCACGCTAAAAAATAGGGACGAAACGCCCCTATCAAACCTCCTCGGACTTTAAAGTTTTACTTGTCCTCAAGTAAAAGAAATCAAAAGACAAGGGATTGAGATAATTGAGAAACAAACCGAAGGTTGGTTTTACCAAGTGCGTGATTTCAAAGTTACGGTTTTATGCAAAGGTTTCGGTAAGTACCTACGCAACCAATTGAGTACAAAAACTTCTTTGAGACCTCCATGATTAAGTTTAATAGGCGATATTAACGGGAGCCGATCATTTTTTGAGAACTCGGTAGTACCTCACCAAGGAATTTCACTCTTACGCTCAATTTTTGGTGGGTCGGTGTTTTAGCACTCTTCTTTGCACTTACTCGAGATCATATTGAATTTGCATTTTCATCCAGGTTTTTCCTCCTAAAATATGGTTAGGCAACATTAAAAATGAACCCGGAGGGGGGTTGTAATGTGGGTGGATTTTTAGTGGTTAGTTTAAAGAAACTCGAGTTTGAAAATACCGTTTTGTGATTGCACCGTGTTTTTGTTCCGACCTTAGCGATTTTTACAAAATATACTTCAAAATTGCTCGGGTGGAGCTTTGAGAATGTCTTTTTGTTTTTATTGTATCCTTTGTTTTGATAGAGACACAAAAACAATATTTTGAAGGCTTTTGGTGCTCGTTTGTTAAGGCCGTGACTTTTTCCGAGTGATTTGGGTGCAAATTGATTTTGTCGGTATTTGAACAAGAGGAAAAAGGGTTAAATGTTAAAAGGGTATTAACAAAAAAAATTGGTTAATAGGCTCGAAGGTGTTTCCTAAGGGTTAATGAAAACGAGAAAATAATTTAAGAAAAATTAGCCTAAGTGGGTTCATTTTATCATCTATTGCCTTTTTTTACCAAAAATAAGTGTACTTAACCTGGTATTGGATGCAAATTCTATGAGTCGAGTGAAGTCAAAGCTCTCGAAAAATTGCGAAAGAATTAGAGTTCTCGTACGAACTCTTTTAGGCTCAAAAATACCTCACAAAGATTCGGGTTTAGATTGTGTACTATCAAGTCTTCGCTAAATTCTCAACTATCCCGTTTTATTGCCTTTTTGAAATTCATTATGGAGATGACATGTGGGTTAAGACTCAATGCTTTTGTTTAGTACCAACCTAGGCTTTTCATAAATTCCCTAACTTCAAAACCAAGACTAAAATTTCTCAACTAAACCATTCCTTTATGTTCCGATGCTTTTATTTTTAACGACAAATAACGAAACTTTTATCAAATTCCGAAGGAGGTAGTGTGTCGGAATAAATTTAAGAGTCAAGAAATTAGTTTAATTATTTCGTTGTTTATTTAATTTTTATTTTTGTTTTTATTTAGTGCAAACCAAACTAAAAGTGCGGGGTTGCACGTCCCTCCGCGTTATTAAAATGACGTTTATTCCAAAAACGTCGCAAAAGAAAAGAAAGAAAAACAAAAACAAAAATAAAGGTAAAGTTAACTTTAAAGAAGGGCCCAGATGGTCTGGTCCCCACGCGGGGCGTACCCGAGAGGGTGTCCCGCGCAAAAGGCGCTTCTTAAGCACGTTGGGGCCAGAGATATAAACACGCGGGGCGCACTTAGGGAGGCTCCTCGCGTGTTCCTGTCTCTGGACAATTTATTTATTTAGCAGGTGGGGCACGTGGGGCGCACTGACGGGAGCGTCCCGCGCAAAAGATGCAAACTAGGGCATTTGCGGCCAGAGACACGGGTACGCGGGGCGTGGCAGGAGGGACGCCCCGCGTACCTGTCTTTTATTGCGAAAATGGGGGCAGACACGCAGATGTGCAGGACGTGAAAGGCATGGCACCCCGCGTGGCTTATTTTTGGATTATAGGTGGGATTTGTTTTTCTTTGATTTTTATTTAAAAGAAACGAGACTGAAAAAGAAGAATGCGGGAAATAAAATTGGGGAAGAAAACTCCCTTATTCGGGCTTGGGTTGCCTCCCAAGAAGCGCTACTTTATAGTCGGTGAGCTCGACTTAGAATTTCCTCCTAGGTGTATGCCTCCATTCGCGTTAGGAATTCAAATTCTTGAATAAACAACCCGTACCTGCAAAACGGGTTATTAGTTTCAAAGAAATTTAACAAAAACCAAAAACTATATTTACAGAAATTATTGAAGAGTTTAGTTTGCTCCCTCTTTGACTCCTTGGGTAGCTCAAAGAGAGTGAAATAACCCGAGGTAGAAGGAACCTCAAACTCTTCTAGTTGTGGAGTCATTTCCATGGGTCCGCACATAACCGGCTCATCGATTAGGATTTCCGGCTCCTCGCAGTTGAGACAACCTGCATGATTTGGGGATTCCTCTTGAGAGGGCTCAATTAACTCAACCTCTACATCTTGACCACCCGGATTGGCGTCTCTAATTGATTCGTCCACGGTTGAATCAAGACGAGACGTTAATCCGGCGATTTGACTTCCTAAATCCCTGCAATATGCCTCATTGTTAGATAATCTCACTTGAATATCTTTAAGCATAGAGATTACCACATCGAATTGCGAGGCTGAATGTTGGTGCGAACATTCGTCGTCCATGAGGTCGCCCCATAGATGACGACTATGAGACATCATACCACGGAAAAGATCATTAGTAACAACAAGAAATAAATAAATTATTCACAAAAAGAAAATGATATTTACAAATGCTTAAACTAACAATGAAACGTTTTTGTCTAATATTGTAGGAGATTATAAATCCCTGGCAACGGCGCCAAAAACTTGATGCATAAAGTCTAGCGGTAGAGTTTCTTACGACGATTAAATGTGTATTGTGGTGAATGTGCTATGACTATGGATGTGATCTTTATAAACGCTCTATCTTTACTAGACGCTACGACTACTTAGGGGCAAGTGTACCCCGTCGTATCAAGTAATAATCCGGTTAAGACCGGGTATCGAATCCACGGGATTTATAATTACAAGTATTAGATGACTCGGTTTCGTATGTTATTTAAGCGGTAATTACTTTGGGGTAAAGTAAGACACAACTACAAACTACTCCTAACCTATTGGCGAGATAGATTTATGTAATGGAAAACTCCAAGGAATGATATGGGTGACGATAAGTTATAAACATAATATGTAATAACTCCGAATATATTTTACTCTTGCAAAGACGACTACGTGTAGTTCGACCGACCCGTGAAGTACTTAGACTACGTGGTTCCTAGTCAAGGCGTGTCTAATGCTGGGGATCAGAAACTAGGGCTCGTAAGTTCCGTGGTGTGTCAATTCCTACGGTTTCCGGTTTGTCACTTTCGGTAAGGCAACACCTATATGAATCCCTAAAGATAGCCCGAATGGCGTCGGAAATCGCGTTCCCCTACACAATAATCAATTACGAGTATCAAAGCAAGAAATAAACATCAACACGTATATAGAAACGGAAATTGCAAATCATATATTATAAATATGGAAAGCGTGAATAAGGAATACAACCAAGCCTAGTGCATAGGAAGAGTGCAAGCTAGTTAGCAAGTGAAGTGGGAAGAATCGGCCCTCGGGACTAGCCAACCGGACTCAAGGCCGTCTCTTAGGACTTGGAGGTGGAACTCTCGA
This sequence comes from Euphorbia lathyris, assembly GCF_963576675.1. NCBI lineage: Eukaryota > Viridiplantae > Streptophyta > Magnoliopsida > Malpighiales > Euphorbiaceae > Euphorbia > Euphorbia lathyris. The sequence continues at coordinate 62,873,640 of NC_088915.1, forward strand.
GCTTGGTGACGAATGATGGAGCGGAACGTTGATGGAACGCCGGAATAACCGAACAAGCCCTCGAGGTGGGAGAGTTTTATTACATAAACCGAATCTAAAACCAAAACTATACAACAATTATAAGGTAGAGGTAGAAGATAGAAGGTAGAAGGTAGAAGGTAGAAGGTAGAAGGTATCTAAATGAGTGCTAGTCACTCTTATTTATACATCAAGCTAGGGGTAGAGTTGTAACTTCATAAGGTACAAGTATGGAGCAACATCATTGAGTGCAGAAATCCCATAATACGCCCCGCGTATGGTGAGGCACGCCCCGCGTATACGCCCATTCCGTCAGAAATCTCCTGCATGTGGACCAATTCTGTGTCTAATTGTCTCAAATACGCCCCGCGTAAATGAGTCTCTGATCTTTTTACGTTGAAGAACTACCTTTTACGCCCCGCGTATATGGTGATACGCCCCGCGTATATGGTTTTACGCCCCGCGTATATGGTTTTATGCCCCGCGTAGTAGAGTTGACTCCGGCAGACAGTGCAGTCTGACTTTCAGGATTAGGCAAATCATTTCTGACATGTGTCATATGCCCCGCGTAACGTGTCATACGCCCCGCGTATGCTGAGTCATTTCCACATGGTGCCTGTGGATAAGGCAATTATTTCTGACACCATGTTTTACGCCCCGCGTAAATGACGATACGCCCCGCGTATTTGATGATACGCCCCGCGTATTTGAGCAGATTTTCACTCATTCCTCGTACCTGAAATACAAATCTTTAGCTTGACGTTTTATTTTCTAATATTAATCAAAAATAAGGAAAATTATCGAAAGTAAGGAATTTATTTTTATTTTGTTATTTTATTAAAACACTCTATTTTTGTACTTAAACTTATTTATTTCTTCTAAAATTAAACCGTAAATCACGCTAAAAGATAGGGACGAAACGCCCCTATCATGACCTATGAAGGTACAAGCAAGGTCAAGGAGTCCAAAGTGAACCAACATATGAGATTATATGAACTGTTCGAGATGAATGAAAACGAAGACATCTCGGAGATGAACTCAAGGTTCACCAATATTATAAATGAGCTTAAGAGACTTGGAAAGAACTTCACAGAAGAGGAGCAGGTGAAGAAAATCCTAAGAAGTCTCCCTAAGAGCTGGCAAGCTAAGAAGACAGCTGTGGAGGAAGCTCAGGACTTGACCACGTACAAATACGACGAGCTGATCGGATCTCTGCTGACTCATGAGATCTCTATGAAAAATTTTGAAGCTAAAGAAAAGTCAGAGGACAAGAAGCAGAAATCACTTATCATGAAAGCTGACTCAATCGAAGCTGACTCATCAGATGATGAGGAGATGGCCATGTTCACAAGAAAGATGAAGAAGCTGTTCAGAAAGAATGATAAGAATAGCAAGAGGCCATACAAAAGAGGCGATAGGTACAAAGCTGAGTCCAATGACAAATACAAAAAGGACAGCTCCAAGCCTGTCACGTGCTTTGAGTGCCATCAAACTGGGCACATTAAGTCAAGCTGCCCTAACTTAAAGAAAGAAAAGAAGGGAAGAAAAAAGGCAATGGTGGCCACATGGAGTGACAGTGATGAGTCAACCTCATCAGAAGCTGATGCAAATGAGACAGCAAATATATGCTTCATAGCCGATGACGTTGCTGACCAAAGTTAATCTGAGCAAGCTGACCTCTCTGACGGTTCTGACCAAGAGGAACATTCCAATGAGGTAACATCTCTACACTTGCTTAGAAATGAAATGGTTAATGCCCTGAGTGATTTATATACACTGACTAAAAAGTGTAACAAGAAAATAAAGGCACTCAGCAGGCGGTGTGACGAGATTGAAGAGGTCAAATTCAGTGACCTTCGATATCTTCTCCAAGACAACTCAACTTTGCATAACAATATGGAAATCATGCACAAGTTTGTCTCGGAAGTCCAATCAGATTCAAAGAAACCGAGAAAGGATGTCACAACCCTACAGAACCAAATAAAAGGTTCAACCAAAAATAAATCCCACGCTGAGTATTCAGGTACTGGTCAGCGTAGACAGTTCACTCAGTGTGACTGTTGTGGGAAAAGAGGACACACAATAAATGTGTGTTGGTATAATAAGCGGACTGTCCAATGTGACTTCTACGGAAAGAAAGGTCATACCACTAAGATATGTTGGCATGCTCAGCACAATGGTGCTGACCAAAGACAAAGTCACCCTAAAAGGGTAACTCATTGTGACTTCTGTGGTAAACAAGGCCACACCATAAATATATGCCATCACAAATTAAAACATGATATTGCACCTGTTTATGCTAACCAACGAGGACCCAAAAAGAATTGGGTACCTAAAGATGAATGATTCAAAATGCAGGTGAGCCTGAGGTGCGTGGAGAAGTCAAAGCTTTGGTATATTGACAACGCATGCTCGAGGCATATGACTGGTGATGAAACTTAGTTCATCACACTTGAGCTTAAACGAGGTGGTAACGTAAGCTTTGGAGACAATAAAAAGGGTAAGATAGTTGGATCAGGTACTATCAGAGGTAACCCTACTATTGAGTCAGTCTCCCTAGTTAAAGGTCTCAAATATAACCTATTGAGCGTAGCTCAGCTGTGTGATAGCGGTAGAAAGGTTGTATTTGATGCCACTGAGTGTCGATTACTCGAGGGTAAAACAAACAATTTGATTTTAACTGCCCCTTGTGTTGACAATGTGTACATGTTGAGTTTGGAAAAACAGTTTTCTAAAAATATATGCTTAGTGTCAAAGGAGGATAACTCCTGGCTATGGCATAGGAGACTTGGTCATGTAAGCATGGACCTCCTTACCAAATTAGCAAGAAAGTAATTAGTTGAGGGATTTCCCAAACTTAAATTTGAAAAAGATCAACTATGTAATGCTTGTCAGCAAGGTAAACAAACGAAAAAGTCTTTTCAAAGTAAAAACATTGTCTCAACCAAGCGACCATTGGAATTACTACATTTGGACCTTTTCGGACCTGTCCAGCCACTCAGCTTGGGAGGTAAGAAATTTTCCTTAGTCATTGTAGACGATTTCTCTCGGTATACTTGGATCATCTTACTGAGTAGCAAGGATGAAACGTTTGAGATGTTCACAACATTGATTAAAAAGCTTGAAAATGACAAAGACCTAAGAGTAGCTCATATAAGGAGTGACAATGGCGGAGAATTCAAAAACCAACAGTTTGATGAATTCTGTGAAGTCAGTGGCATTTACCATAATTTTTCTGCACCTAGAACGCCTCAACAAAATGGGGTTGTTGAAAGGAAGAACAGAACAATAGTTGAAATTTCTAGGACAATGCTGAGCGAAAATAGGCTTCCAAAGTATTTTTAGGGTGAACCTGTCCACACAGCATGTTATATACTTAATAGGGCTTTAGTTAGACCTATACTTAAGAAAACCCCCTATGAACTTTGGAAAGGACGAAAGCCCAACATTGGCTACTTTCGTGCCTTTGGGTGTAAATGCTTTATACTCAACACAAAAGAAAACCTTGCTAAATTCGATGCTAAAGCTGACGAAGCGATCTTTCTCGGGTACTCAACTAACAGTAAAGCATATAGGGTGTACAATAAGCGAACTCAGGTTGTAGAAGAGTCTGTACATATTGAGTTCGATGAAACTGACCCTGTAGGAAAAACAACTCAGTCTGCCGAAGATGACCCAAGCTCAGCTTCCGCTGACCAAAATGGAGCTGCTGAGTCGTCACCACAAGGGCTGACCAAAGGTAAACACGAACCCAAAATTACCTTTGCTGACCAATCTACTCCTGAAGACATTGTAGAAACACCTATTCCAGACAATTCAACATTGCCCAAAGAAATCAAAATTCCAAGAGGACATTCGGAGAAGTCCATTCTTGATGCTGCTGAAAACAAGCTGATGACGAGAGATCAGCTTAGAAAA